>NC_091238.1:6453399-6753399 GCF_040958095.1 Procambarus clarkii | reverse complement strand
TTAAAGGTTGCAATTGGTATTAAAGTTCTGCAATGTGTGTGACTGTCAATCACGGGTCGTTACATCTTGGCGTATATTGATAATAATACATCATACCAAACATACATACTAACGTTGTTGTCTTTTCCCAGGTATGTTGAACACGGCTGCCAGTCCATCACCTGAGTTTTCAAGTTGAGGTAAGAATAGTCAACAGGCTTAGCAGAGTGTGGAATAATGAGGGATAAGAACCAAACAGCCGGAAACCCTCCGGAGACTAGCATCAGTATAAGGCTCCATTTGGAATGGGAGGTAGTCAAGCAATGTTTACTGCTGCACACCGGTTGTGGTGGTGCCTGGGGGTGCCACCAGTGGTGGCCAGGCTCGGCTTGTGATTACTAATGCACCCCCGACAGGTGACGGGGACCACCAGCCACGGGGCGAGATGCCCGACAGGTAACATCCCAGGTGCACTAACCACCACATGTGTGTGTGTCACAGGTGTGTGTGTGTGGGGGGGGGGGGGGACACTTTCCCTGTGGCAACTTGTGCCGGCGCGAGGCCCACTGGGGTGCTGTGTGGGGGGGGGGGCCGCCCTGCCACCTCTTCTCCCTGGAGTTCTTGTAATATAGTTTTCATATTTTAAATGATCATTCATTATATACAGGCTGCACACTACAATGTACTTTTTAGGCATTTCTTGAAAGGTTTACAGGAATGTGTTTAGCGAGAGAATTGGGAGAGCAGAAGAATGTGTAGCGAGGATCCACGGGTAATGTTTTCCACCTGTGTGGCGGAGCAGGTGTGGCGGGCCTTATTAACCCTGGTGTGCTGACCTTGGCTGTACGTGAGGCTACCCTCGGGCACTGCTCTACTCTCTTCATTCACTAGTTCCCTCTCTGCCAGGCACGGGAGACATCTCCCGTCACGCAGGGTGCAGTCGCACCTCCACAGATCTCCAGTATCAGCTAATGATACTGGTAATGGCTCAAAAGGGCCACCACTTACGGGCTATTCATGCCCGTGCCACCTTTGGGGTGGCTTAATCTTCATCAATCTCTGCCAGGGAGGATAGGCTGCAGCAACAGCATCTTGTTTAAGATTCGCTACTTGGAACAAAAAGTTCCAAGTCTTTTTGACTTGGAACTGTACGAGCACTGTACGACCTGGAACAAAAAGTTGCAAGTAGCACGGGCTATGGTGAGCCCGTAGTGAACTTTCCTGGCACAGGAGCGGGGCTGTAACTTGTTAGCAGCAGGAGGAGCATGACGGCTCAGGGGTCGTAGCAACCCGGCCTCCTAATACAGCGTCGCATTTTGACGTACACTTTACCCAAGGCCAAAAATGGTCGTACTAAAAAATGGCAGCGGCTGGCGAAATTGACATACTGTCCCGTTTTCTGTTTTGGGTCCTCTGGTAGGTCCTACCAGAGGACCCAAAACAGAAAACGGGACAGTATGTCAATTTCGCCAGCCGCTGCCATTTTTTAGTACGACCATTTTAATAAGGTTAGGTTACTTCAGTAAGACGGTTTCGTGACGTTGGGAAACCTTAGGAGCACGGGCTGGGTCGCGGCGCTAATAATGGGTCAGATGGTTCTCACTATATTAATATTTTCGTCGGTGTAGCCTTGGGAGAAGGGAGCCGGTCGGCCGAGCGGACAGCACACTGGACTTGTGATCCTGTAGTCCTGGGTTCGATCCCGGGCGCCGGCGAGAAACAATGGGCAGAGTTTCCTTCACCCTATGCCCCTGTTACCTAGCAGTAAAATAAGTACCTGGGAGTTAGTCAGCTGTCACGGGCTGCTTCCTGGGGGTGGAGGCCTGGTCGAGGACCGGGCCGCAGGGACACTAAAGCCCAGAAATCATCTCAAGATAACCTCTCAAGATTGGGTATTATTTTGGTTCCGGGATAAATGAATTACCGTGAAGATTGTAGGTGGCGTGGTGGTGTACTCGCCTACTTGTGCTTGCGGGGGTTGAGCTCTGGCTCTTTGGTTCCGTCTCTCAACCGTCAATCAACTGGTGTACAGGTTCCTGAGCGTACTGGGCTCTATCATATCTACATTTGGTATGACGTGTGACCTGTCACGCCAGGTGTGTGACACCTCTGGCGTGGTGGTGTGTCACACACTGTGACCTGACAGATGTGTGGAGCCTGGGTGTGTGTGGGGGGGGGGGGGGGCTGGCCTCCACACCCAACATATTTACGCGTGCACAAATTGCTTTCATAAAAACGTGTTTATAGGTGTACGACCTTGAACACCCTTGTTGTTGTGCATCGTGTCGAGTGTGTGCGCGGGCGTGACCTTGTGGGTGTCGACGATGTGCACGGGCGTTATAGGGACACTAAATAGGGACACTGTGTTGTACATGCTGCTATGGCGGTGTGTCCACTCACGGTATGAGTGGCGCTGCCCAATACTGTCACTATGGCGGTGTGTCCACTCACGGTATGAGTGGCGCTGCCCAATACTGTCACTATGGCGGTGTGTCCAACCACGGTATGAGTGGCGCTGCCCAATACTGTCACTATGGCGGTGTGTCCACTCACGGTATGAGTGGCGCTGCCCAATATTGTCACTATGGCGGTGTGTCCACTCACGGTATGAGTGGCGCTGCCCAATACTGTCACTATGGCGGTGTGTCCACTCACGGTATGAGTGGCGCTGCCTAATACTGTCACTATGGCGGTGTGTCCACTCACGGTATGAGTGGCGCTGCCCAATACTGTCACTATGGCGGTGTGTCCACTCACGGTATGAGTGGCGCTGCCTAATAAACTCGCCCCTCGGGGCAAAATTTAGATGAAATTGAGGGAGTTGTTAGTAAATGATTAACAGGAACCAGAGACAGACACGGGAATACCTGGAATGGGTTCTGGGAGTTTTTCAACTCTGGAGGAAAATAAAGCAAGATGTCGAGGCTGATAGCGGCTTTCAATGATCTTTCCTGCGAAGACAAATTGAAGTGTCAGTCTGCACTCTTGAGTGGCGCAGGACAAGGGATGTGATAGAGGTTTTCAAGTGGTTACGGGGATATAAACAGTGCCGCTCCAAGCAACACCCTGTTGGATATTATCGTAAGACACCTGCCACAGGTCGAGCTTGCAGAGTAGGTAACTTCCAGAACTCCAGGTATACTGTAGGTTGTGAAGCTCTCAGAACAGCTCACAACCCACACAATCTGGTAAAACCTAGAGAAATTTCGTTTAAGGAGGGATATAGGCAAGTCCTGGTTTGGTAATTGAGGTGAATGGGCTCCCAACTAGTATTATCGAGACAGTTTTAACAGGTTTCAAGAATCAATTGGTACATTGGTGAAGAGGTGCAGATTTAATGGGACTCACCTACTGTGTGTTCTAATCTAATGTTCTTTCTTGCGGATCGGATTTTGCATTGTCGATGTCTTTACGTGTGTGATGTTGTTAGAGTTCTCTCTGAGTACCTGTTGCAGCTCTGCTTTTCAAAGGGGGTATTTTGCACATCCTGCCATGCCTTCTGGTCTCATATGGTGTTATTTCTGTGTGCAGGTTTGGGACCAGCCCCTCTAATATTTTCCACGTGTAAATTATTATGCATCTCTCCCGCCTGCGCTCAAGAGAATACAGATTTAGGCATTTCAGTCGGTCCAATAGTTTAGATGCTTTACTGAGTGGATTCTAGCAGTAAAGGTTCTCTGCACGCTCTCCAGGTCAGCAATTTCTCCAGATTTGAAAGGTGCTGTCACTGTGCAGCAGTACGCCACACTAGATAGGTATCGTCATAATAAGTACAAACATGTACAAGTACCAAGTACCAAAGTATCATCGGTATAGCATCTCTAGTGTGAAAAGTTCTTGTTATCCAACCTGTCATTTTTCTTGCAGTTGTGACGGCTACTTTATTGTGTTCTTTAAAGGTAAGGTCTTCCGACATGAGTACACCCAGATCCTTTACATTGCCTTTTCGTTCTGTTATGATTTGGCTGAGTTTTGTACGTGGTTTCCGTTTTTATATTTTCATTTTTTTCCGTAGCGCATGAGCTGGAACTTATCTTCGTTAAACACTACGCTAGACACGGTAGGGGTGCGTGCCTGCACACATGAGTGCAGGTGTGTCCAAGACGTCAACAACAACTCTGCAAACCTGCAACAAACATGAGTTGTGCCGAAACATATCACTTAATCGCACCTCTCCCCCCTCCCCCCCCCCCCTCCCCCCCCCCCTCCCCCCCCCCCCCTCCCCCCCCCGACACTATCAACCAAAATTAGTTGTAAATTTATAATTAAACTTAGACCACTGAGCTAAACTTTTAACTATTAAAGATAAATATTGAAGATAAATCAATCAGCAAGGGTGAAGTCTACGAGGGTTGGGTGAGGTGTATACTAGTTCTGTGCCAGTGTAGGGCCAGACTTCACCTTCCACAGGTGAAGCCTGGCCCCAGGTTTTACTTGGGAGAAGTCAGCCTTGGGGCGCAGAACTCCCTGACCTTCCCCCTCCTCCTCCCTTACGTATGCTACAGGTATTGTCACTAGTGTTACACACACCTACAGCGTGCCTCTAGGTGTAGCAAGTGTCCAGAACTGGTGTGGGTGAGCAGGGAGCAGCCGCCTCTGTCTCACCATGTATAATGACCACACCACACACTAGAATGTGTTTACGGGCTCACCATAGCCCGTGCTACATGGACACTCCGTTCTGAATAGCTAAATCTTTAACAACAACAACACTAGAATGTGAAGGGACGACGACGTTTCGGTCCGTCTTGGACCATTCTCAATCGACTTGAGAATGGTCCAGGACGGACCGAAACATCGTCGTCCCTTCACATTCTGGTGTGTGGTCTGGTCATCATACTTCAGCCACGTTATTGTGACTCATCGCCTGCTCACCATGTATACTAACAAGGTGCCGCCTTGACCATACGAGTCATAAATACTCATACTCCGCCCAAGTAAAACAGAAAAAAGTAACACTCAGTGGGCCAGCCAGAGGCTTAGGGCCCGCGCAGGAATATCCCTGCTAAAAAGAAAAGGTGTCGCCGGCGTGTCAGTACCGGAACGATAGCCACCACTCGCCAGTCTAACACACTCGACTCCACTTACTAGTGCAACTAATCATCTAGTATTTACGCAACTTACGAAACCTGTACATCTTTCCTTACTCCTGGAAAGGATTTGGGAATAATGATGTCTGACGACCTAACGTTTAGGGAGCATAAGTAAGCAAATGTTGAGTCGGGCTGAAAAATGATAGGATGGTTTAAGAGAACTTTCAAGTCCAGAGATCCCATCACAATGGTTGTACTATACAAATCACTTGTACTGTCCCATCTTGAGTACTGCTCAGTACTCACTTCCCCCTTCAGAGCTGGGGAGACTGCTGAAATAGAGGGAATACAGAGAACATGTACGGCACGCATAGACGCGATAAAGCACCTAAATTATTGGGATCGTCTCAAAGCTCTCCAAATGTACTCACTAGAAAGGAGACGAGAGAGATACCAAATAATATACACGTGGAAAATACTGGAGGGTCAGGTCCCAAATCTACACAGTAAAATAACAACGTACTGGAGTGAACGATATGGAAGAAAATGCAGAATAGAACCAGTGAAGAGCAGAGGTGCCATAGGCACAATCAGTGAACACTGTATAAACATCAGAGGTCCGCGGTTGTTCAACGTCCTCCCAGCAAGCATAAGAAATATTGCCGGAACAACCGTGGACATCTTCAAGAGAAAACTATCTAGTTTTCTTCAAGGAGTGCCGGACCAACCGGGCTGTGGTGGTATGTGGGCCTGCGGGCCGCTCCAAGCAACAGCCTGGTGGACCAAACACTCTCAAGTCAAGTCTGGCCTCGGGCCGGGCTTGGAGTAGAACAACTCCCAGAACTCCATCAACCAGGTACCAAACAGCATCCCAGGGGCGCCCCGGTGAGGGGAGGATGAAGAACACAAGAGGTATACAAGAGCAGGATGAGGGCCAGGTGGTGGGTGAGGGAGGTGCAGGGGAGGGGCGTGACAGAAGCCATACAGCACAACATTCCGCACATGTCCCACCTGCTCCATCACCAACTTCCTCCACCGTCCGGCCCACCTCTACACCGGTCACCCGCATGATTTAGTTTGATATTCGTAGTGTAAATATTGACTCCCTAGACTTGATAAGTTATTGTATAGTTTTATTAAACAGTAGTTTAATTTTATTAGCAGTCTCCGTGGTGTAGTGGTAAGACACTCGCCTGGCGTTCTGCGAGCGCTATGTCATGGGTTCGTATCCTGGCCGGGGAGGATTTACTGGGCACAATTCCTTAACTGTAGCCTCTGTTTAACGCAACAGTAAAATGTGTACTTGGATGAAAAAACGATTCTTCGCGGCAGGGGATCGTATTCCAGGGACCATAGGATTAAGGACTTGCCCGAAACGCTACGCGTACTAGTGGCTCTACAAGAATGTAACAACTCTTGTATATATCTTCAAAAAAAAAAAAAAAGTAAATAAGATGAAGAAAAAAAGTTGTAATCAACAGATGTGGGCCGCCTAGACTTTACACACGCACTATACTGAGGGTAAACTTGGTTTACCCTCAGGTGCCATACAAGAGGTGGTGAGGGCAACACAAGGGCTACACAAGCACCACACCTCCCAGTCAGGGGGTGAAATACACCTGAGGGAAGATACTACAAATGTTGTAACTGAAAATACACACTATCTGCGTCAGGTTTGACTTGTGATACCTGGATCCGTCATAGGTTTAACGCTGATGCTACGTTGGTTTAACGTTACTAGAGGATGTTGGGCGGTGGGAGGTTGCATCCATGCCGCCAGAGTGAGTGACAGCAGCGGAAGGAACTATTAACGTGTCGGGGATATTACCTCTAGTGTTACCTGTGGCCTTTTGTGTGGGGATCCCCTGCCCCCCCCCCCCCCCCCGGGTCATCATTCTGGGGTGTGTGTCCTGGCAGCCTCCACCCGTCACCACCTGCACCCCGCCTCTATAACCATCCCTTGTTTAATGTACCCACTCTCCACCAGAGATACCAAATAATATACACGTGGAAAATACTGGAGGACCAGGTCCTAAATCTGCACAGTAAAATAACAACGTACTGCAGTGAACGATATGGAAGAAAATGCAGAATAGAACCAGTGAAGAGGAGAGGTGTCATAGGCACAGAGAACACTGTATGAACATAAGAGGTCCGCGGTTGTTCAACATCCTCCCAGCGACTATAAGAAATATTGCCGGTAGGTCTATTGTTTACATTAGGTGAGAGGGGGGGACGGGAGGGGGCCTTAGTGTGCGGGTCAGGTGGCTGGTGTTGCTCCCTTCCTGCGCTGGTTGGTCTCTACTCCCATTGTTCCTCTCTCCTGATGGCTCCAGGCTAATGGTGTGTGTTGAGTGGTGGCCCCTTGTTGATACCTCACCTCTCCCTCCCTCAATGGTGCCCTCCGCTCTCCCTCCCTTCCCGCGAGCGGTCTAACTTCACCCAAATTTTCTGGATGACACATCTGTGGTAGGCGACTGTAATAGGCAGCTCGAGGTGGGCCACCTTGCCTCTCCTCTTAACAGAATGGCGTCCCACTGTGACTGCCAGCGACTCCTCAGCGACGAAGGGTATTGATGAGATGTTTTAGTTCAGATATAACACGCAGTGCAGTCTACCCAGCCCCGCTCCTGTGCCAGGTAAGTTCACTACGGGCTCACCATAGCCCGTGCTATTTGGAACTTGTTCAGAGTCGCTGAATCAATAAGAACAACAACGTTCAGATATGAAGGGAACGCGAGCACAGTGGTATTAGTGTTGGAATCAGGTTTGAGATGAAAGAAATTTCGTTTAGCTTGAGAATAGTGATAAAATGTGAAGAGTAACCAAGGCGAGAGAGAGATTTGTAAATAAAGGAAATTTCAGAACCAAGAAACGGAGGCCACTGATGCGTAGTGCACGGAGGGAGAGAGAGAGAGACGAGAACACTTAACAGAGGATGGTAGGAAAAGAAGTGAATGTACATTGACGTCCAAGTACCTGCTTGATGAGGTTCTGGGACTACTTCTACTCCCCAAGTCTAGGTGAAAGTTCTCATACTGTTTAGGCCGTAAAGGCCCATGTTTAGTGTGTCAATATTACGGCGCTTTTATTTGTATAAATCCACAAGGGCTGTGACGAGGATTCGAACCTGCGTCCGGGAGCATCCCAGACACTGCCTTAATAATTTGATGCATCACGTTAGTGTAATCTGTGTGTGTAATCACTAGAACTTTAGCTCGGTAGTTACAGTTGACACTAACCGTAACACGAACATAGCGTCATTTGATCATCGAGGGTGGTTCCGTGAGGCCCGTACTGTCCCGTCTTGTACTTGTACAAAATTGTACTAGTGCAATCCGTACATTTTGGATTCGTGGTGTAATGGTAAACTGTCAAAAGGATTTATATAAATTGTAAGCTGAATCTTTTCAAAATATTTATAAATGTATATATTAAAGGGCATAGGATTGTTTTCAGCAAGAACATTAAGGTAATACCTGTTTGATGGGGTTCTGGGAGCTCTTCTACTCCCCAAGCCCGGCCCGAGGCCAGGCTTGACTTGGGAGAGTTTGGTCCACCAGGCTGTTGCTTGGATTGTCTTGCTTAGTGGTTTGAGGTGTTTATGTATAGACGTTATCGAATGATTGATAGTGGCCACAGGTGCCGGGAGTGGAGCCAACACCTGTACGCACACCTGTATATCTCAATAATTGCCGTTTTCATCAACTGCCCCAGGTGTTGGACTGACCGGGAGTGCTGAACTGGGATGTGGTCGGTCTCGCTCTCTGGACTGCGAGCAGCCGCACGTCTAACAGCCTGGTTGACCAGCCCAGGAGGCCATGGTCGGGGACAGGGCCCGGGGACGTTGAGCCCCGAAATCATCGCAAGGTGCATTTTATAGTTCGAAACAAATGAAGCTAAAAACCAAACAAATATCATAGGTGTATCATAGCGCACACGCATTAGGCCTCAGATATACAACGGTCAAAGTAAGAGGCTTGGAACTGGGGTACCTTGAGGTGCTTCCGGGGCTTAGCGTCCCCGCGGCCCGGTCCTCGACCAGGCCTCCTGGTTGCCGGACTGATCAACCAGGCTGTTGGACGCGGCTGCTCGCAGCCTGACGTATGAGTCACAGCCTGGTTGATCAGGTATCCTTTGGAGGTGCTTATCAAGTTCTCTCTTGAACACTGTGAGGGGTCGGCCAGTTATGCCCCTTATGTGTAGCGGAAGCGTGTTGAACAGTCTCGGACCTCTGATGTTGGTAGAGTTCTCTCTGAGTACCAGTTGCTGAGTACCTGAGTACAATTGGGATTGCCCAATTTTGCAGGGGAATAGTCTGGGGTATGGGACGGACACAGGTGGCGCTGATGGTCGACTATTATAACATTAGAGAAGCTTGCTACAGTGCCGTGCTGCTTGAAGATGAAGGAAACGCCCAGTATATGTATAATTGTATTACAAACACAATTTTTGTATTTAACCAACATCCAATCTCAAGGTACTGTATACAGTGTTCTATTGTATCACTTGAATGGGAGAGGTGTGGGGGGGGGGGGGAGGGGGAGGACAGACAAAAGTGGGCAGAACCAGGTACCCTACAATATATATCTACTAGAGAATGTGGTTGGGGACCAGATGCTTGAGATAACCTTAATTACCCTCTCTCCTCATTAAACTCTGTGGGATTAATGGTGATTTGATCAGGAGTGACATAGAGGGGTGGGGGGGGGGGGTGTTCGCCCAGTGTGTCTTAGAAAGCAGCCACTGCCTCTCTGCCTCTCTCACCATGTGTGTAGAACTTCAATATTCAGCCACGATTCCAGAAATTGAAATTGAAATAAGTTTATTGAGGTAAAATCCACACAAAGGGATGAGGTAGCTCAAGCTATTCTCACCCCGTTCAGTACATCGTGTTAATACATACATAGACACACATCACACTTAGTAATTGAATAACAGATGACGGAATGGTCCAGGACGGACCGAAACGTCGTCGTCCCTTCACCTTCTAGTGTGTGGTCTGGTCAACAATAGATGACGGATTTGCATTCTACTGGTTAGTGATGGAAATAGTGTGTAGGGAAAATGGATAGTGATGTGAGGGGGGAGACAGCACCGGGAGATGGGGTTGGGGTGTTGTGGGTGGGGGGGGGATATTTGGAGGAGGGGAGTGTGTGTATATACTCACATATGTGTCTGCAGAATCGAATATTAGCTCTTGGATCCCGCCTTTCTAGCCGTCGGTTGTTTAAAGTAATGACCCCCTGGTCTACTTCCCTGTCATACCTGGTTTTAAAACTATACCTTGAGGTTGCCTTGAGGTGATTCCGGGGCTCAGCGACCCCGCGGCCCGGTCGTCATCCAGGCCTCCTCGAATAGTGTTTGCTTCTACAATGTGGTTCAGAGCATGTAGGGAAGGGAGGAGACGAAGGTAAGAGGCAGAGAGGAGGGAGGATAATAAAGAGGTGAAGAGAGACAGAGACAGGAGAGGCCTTAATGTCTGGCCGCTACAAAATGTAAATAAGGCTGTCCAAAATTTAAGGAAGATGCATAGGTTTCGTAAACGGTTGTGAAAATGCTTGATGAATCCTGGCCAAAGAGAAATTTAATAATGTATTTAGATTTTTGTTAACAGGTCTTGGAGCACACAGTGAGGGGTTGTAGTGGTGAGTGGCCGTGTGTGTGTGTCAGTGTGGAGGCATGCAGCACCCCCCCCCACAAGGGTGGCAGGCCCCCCCCCCCCCCCCACAGTCCAACAAGTGTTCATACATCATACAGCTGATGTATGTGGCTCTGTGCTACAGGGGGGGGGAGCAGGGATCACATGATCGATTTAATAACGTACACGTTGATGGAGAGGGTGTGGGTATCGGAGTGGGGGGAGGGGGAGGTACCGATCCACTGACATTTAGGTACCGTAGGTCTTTTTCTGAAAAGTTTCTTTATTTTATATGTAGCCTAGAGGGACATTTTAAGCTTTTTTTAACAATTACTCAATAGTATATATTTTGTAATAAGAGTTCTTGTATTTAAACTTGATTCACTTCCCCACCGTCTTTTTCCCTTGTGTAGGATCTTGAGAGGTGAGAGCTTGTTAGTGTTCTCCCTGTGATCTCTGATCACCCTGTGATCTCTCTGATCACCCTGTGATCTCTCTGATCACCCTGTGATGTGTCTGATCACCCTGTGATGTCTCTGATCACCCTGTGATGTCTCTGATCACCCTGTGATGTCTCTGATCACCCTGTGATGTCTCTGATCACCCTGTGATCTCTCTGATCACCCTGTGATCTCTCTGATCACCCTGTGATCTCTCTGATCACCCTGTGATCTCTCTGATCACCCTGTGATCTCTCTGATCACCCTGTGATGTCTCTGATCACCCTGTGATGTCTCTGATCACCCTGTGATGTCTCTGATCACCCTGTGATGTCTCTGATCACCCTGTGATCTCTCTGATCACCCTGTGATCTCTCTGATCACCCTGTGATCTCTCTGATCACCCTGTGATCTCTCTGATCACCCTGTGATCTCTCTGATCACCCTATGATCTCTCTGATCACCCTGTGATCTCTCTGATCACCCTGTGATCTCTCATCACTCCGGCAGCGACAATATTGACGGGGTGCGGCGGCCTGGATAACACATGTGGGTGATTAGTTGACTGCCAAGTCCTTCACTCTGGTTTACCCAACATTGAGTGATTTAGTGCATTTGTTTGTGGATCAACACGGTGGTGTGTGTGTGTGTACTCACATCTTTGTGCCTGCAGGATCCACCTCTAGCTCTTGGACCCCGCTTTTCTAGCCGTTGGTTATCTACTGCAAATGACTCCTGGGCCTATTTCCCTATCATAGCTGCTTTTAAACTTATGAATGGAGTTTGCCTCTACAATCTGCTCCTTTAGGTTATTCCATTTACTCACTACCTTCACGCTTAAAGAAAACTTCTTAGCATCTCTGACACATCAGAGTTTCAAGCTTCCATCTGTGTTCTATTGTTATTCATTGTAAACATTTCCTGTTTCACCTTGTCAGTCCCTTTTAAGTATTTTATACGTCTATATCATGTCCCCCTTCCCCCTACTTTCTAACGTCGTCAGGTTTAGTTCCTTCAGTCTGTCTTCCTACCTCATCCCTCTCAAGCTCTGGGACGAGTTTTGTGGCAAACTTCTCCACCTTTTCGAGCTTCCTTGTGTGCTTTTTTTAAGATGGGAGCTTATGTGTTTTTTTATGGAAACTCCGCCCATTTTATTTCTGCCATCACCGGGGATTGAACTCTGGACCCTAGGATTACGAGTCCAGAGCGCTGTTCACTCGGCTATCAGGCCCTTTATATATGTGAGTGCGCGAGAGAAAATATGAGTGAGAGAAAGAGAGGGATAATGAGAATGAATTATAAGTGGGTGTTTGAGGGCCAGACACCAGGGCTTCAACCACCGCCTTGTTAGTGAGCCCGTCTGAGCGCCCTGGGTGCCGCCTTACCCGCCACTCCCTCCCATCTTGGACTCCTTGTGCTGCGCCTCCCGGGACCCGCCTCCTCCCCACCACTTGACTCGTCCCCTCCACCTTCCCCCGCCCTCTTGTACTTGTACCCATATCTATATTATAATGTCTGAATTCCACCACGTCGTAATCTGGTTGTACAAGCCAGGCTCTCGCTTAATGCGTTGTATTAATGACGGAATCGTCCAGTCCGTGAAAATGATAGTTAATTAATTTATACTAATACGTAATATTAACGTTTTCTGTGCGTTATTCTCGATCAATTAGGTGGGTTGTTTGGTGTGGTGACGCCGGTCAGACTGCGGCCACTGTACCGTCGCTCCTGGGGTCAAGACAGTTTCGTATACCCCTGGCTGTACCTGGACAAGGGTCGAGATTGACACGAATCATTACATATCAGCTGTACCGTGCTCTGTACCGTATGCTAGACGGTATACGATGTGTACTACCCTCATCTCCACCTCTGGCACTGGTTGGCACCTCACCTGCAGGCTTTGCAGCCTACGGGCCGCTGCAAACAGCATTTTGGTTCAAGCAACAACCAAGTGGACCAAATTCTCACAAGTCAAGCCTGGCCTCGGGCCGGGCTTGGGGAGTAGAACAACTCCCAGAACCCCATCAAGCAGGTATCAACCAGGTAAGTTAGCAGAGGGCAAGCCGGGCCCCAAGCCGGGTTCTTGAAGGAGACAAACTCCTGTACACCACTCCAGGTATACTTCTGGGCACGTGTTTGGGTATATGGGCAAATAAGGGGTATGATCTGAGCCTGTGTGTGGTTTGTTAATGGGCCCCACTGACACCTCTCCTGTGTTGGTTATATTTCCTGCATATGATTTATATAGTATAAAAGGTAACGTTAACCCGTCTTAAGATCCAACCCGTTCTCGCACTTGCTTACTGTCATTATTGGCTTATTTAAGAAGTGCTTATGTGACATACTAATTGATTGTGGATATTTTAGTTTACCTTGAAAAGTTTCATAGAAAACACCGACCTTACCTAACCCTCTTAGTATGTTAAGATAAGCATCTTATTGCTTCTTAATTACAATTATTACTTAACCTATACCGTTGATAGGTTAAGTAATAATTATAATTAAGAAGCAATAAGATGATTATCTTAACATACTAAGAAGGTTAGGTGAGGTCGGTGTTTTCTATTAAGTTTTTCAAGGTAAACTAAAATATCCACAATCAATTAGTATGTCACATAAGCACTTATTAAATAAGCCAATAATGACTATAAGCAAGTGCGAGAACGGGTTGCAAGATCGGGTCATGAAATTTACAAATATGGTGTACAATGTGTATTGACGAGAGCCTTCCTTCCTTCCCCAGGTATGTGCTATGGAGCACGTGGCCCGCGGCTCCCTGAGGCAGCGCCTGGTGGGGTGACACCAGAGTAAGTCATGCTATGGTAACAACCTGTTGCACCTCACCACACTCAACACACACTTGGCCCTCACGCGCACACTTGTCGTGTTTACCACAACCTGTAGACGTGTGTGTCGTTTTCACCAGGGTTTCTTGCTCAGCCCGTGTCGATGTGGTGGTCACTGGGGGTGAAGCATCCAGCCTGTCCTCCAAACAAAGACACGAAAGTGATTCCATCCACCCGCCAAACCCCCTGGTGGTGTTTATGAATGAAAACTGTTTACACACGACTCACAACTGATGACGTCGGAACAAGTGCTTCACTGACGAATTTTATTCGAACCACAACGCTATAAATGCTTCACCCACGTACTACAAATACAAATAATCGCCAACAGAACCTAAACACCTAACCTATGCCTATATATGTATAATATGCTAATATATTATAATATTAATTAATATTTGAGAAAATTTCCGTTTTGAATGAACACGTTTATGAATGAGTGTGTGGGGTCGACCGCTGGATGGAATGGACTTGAGTCGAGGACGGGTTGAAGCATTAGGTGGTACGGTGGTAGTAAGTGGTTGTGGTGTTAGGGAGGAGGGTTAATTAGGTGTGTGGTTGAGGTGCACCCTTAGTTGTATTCGCCGTTTGTGAGAGTTGAACCACAGCTCTTGGGGTCCCTCCTCCCAACCCATAATCGACTGGTGTTTAAGGTTTCAGAGCCTGTTGGGCTGTCATATTTACATATACAAATGGGTATGTGTAACATCTCTGTGGTTGTTACCGCCTCCACTTTAATGTTTAGCGCATTCCATTTGCTCACGTCCTGAGACACTCACAATTATTTCTACTGTGTGTGTGGCTCTTGGTGCTCAAGTCTCTTGATCCTCTACCACCCTTGCTAAATTTAAATTGTCTGTCATTGTCTGCCCAAGCTGTTCCCCTTCAATATTTTGTATGTTGGAATCTTTTCTCTTTCCTCCAGTGACGTGAGAGTTAACACCTGTAGTCTTTCCTCGTAGCTCGAACCTCTCCGCTCTGGAACTGGTCTAGTGGCCTACCTTAGAACATCGCTTTGTGTTTAACAAGATGAGGCTTCCACGCTGGTGTCGCGTATTCCAGAACTGGTCTGACATAATACACTACTTCACGAACGGCTCTTTGTTCAGATTAATTAACTCAATACATTAGCCAGTCTTGCGTATGCAGCTGATGACATTCCTTCGATGTGGGCGTCTGCTAACAGTTCCGGTGTAATATCAACCCTCAAGTCCATTTCGCTGTCCTATTCCAGAAGGGTTTCTTCCGTGTGGTGCCTGGTGTTTGGCCCCTCATCCATACCTAGCTTAATTGTTTTGTACTTAGTGGAGTTAAACTCTAGTAGCCACTCAAGAGACCATCTTGCATCGTATACACGTTGTGATGAGTGATGAGGTGAGAGTGATGAGTCACGCGATATCAGGGAACATTAACGTTGGTGGCGGTTTGAGGCTCCAGGTGAGGCAAGACCATCAGAACCGGTATATTATTACCCCCCCCCTTCCCCCACTCCCCCCCTCCCCCCCTCTCCCCCTCTCCCACTCCCCCCTCCCCCACTCCCCCCTCTCCCACTCCCCCCTCTCCCACTCCACCCCTCTCCAACACCACCCCTCTCCAACACCACCTTCCCCCCTCTCCAACACCACCTTCCCCCCTCTCCAACACCACCTTCCCCCCTCTCCAACACCACCTTCCCCCCTCTCCAACACCACCTTCCCCCCTCTCCAACACCACCTTCCCCCCTCTCCAACACCACCTTCCCCCCTCTCCAACACCACCTTCCCCCCTCTCCAACACCACCTTCCCCCCTCTCCAACACCACCTTCCCCCCTCTCCAACACCACCTTCCCCCTCTCCAACACCTACCCCCACTCCAACACCCCCCCCCCCCGTCTCCAACACCCCCGCCCCCATTTGTATAATGCCTCCTATGGCGTGTGTTGGGCCAAGGATGGTCAGATTAGGTCAGGTTTTATTAGTAACATAAATACCAAACCTTTTTTGGGTTGTCCAAATTCACTAGTATCAAATTTGACTGTTTAGTTGTGCTTTACGTCAGTACAAGTACGGTGGTGGACACAGTTATGGACGGTACTGTGTGAAGATGAGGGGGGGGGCATATATCACCCTGCCTCCCTTCACCCATCATCACTCCTATCCCATCTCTTCGTATTCAACGCGTACTCCTTCCCTCCTCCCTTTCCACCTTCACGTCCTTCTCCACTCCTCCTTATCCCATTTTCTCCGTTTTATTGTCACGTTCTTCGTGCTCCCTTCACTTGAGATTTGTCATCCCCCTCTCTCTCCTTCCCTCCCTCCCTCACTCTCCAGCATGCCCCGTTACATTCGCCCCTCTCGCTAGGTCGACTACTCTCTCTCTGACAAGGTCACCTCCACACCCCTAGTCACCTAGAGAGACCCCTTCGTCAATCCCACCCCCTCTTCGTCACCCACCACCCACCACCCACACACACACAGGAATGTAAGGTAGCGAAGCAATTGAGTGTAAGAACATGGAGAAACTACAGGAATAACAGAACACCAGAGAGCAGGGAGAGATACCACAGAGCAAAAAATCAGTGCCTCAGAGTGAGGCGAGAAGTACAGACAGTACGAAAATGACATCGCGAGTACCTTCTTGAGATGATTTCGGGGCTTTAGTGTGGTGCGGCCCGGTCCTCGACCAGGCCCCCACCCCCAGGAAGCAGCCCCTGACAGCTGACTAACACCCAGGTACCTATTTTACTGCTAGGTAACGGGCATAGGGTGAAAGAAACTCTGCCCATTGTTTCTCGCTGGCGCCTGGGATCGAACCCAGGACCACAGGATCATAAGACCATCGTGCTGTCCGCTCGGCCGACCTTACCTTGAGGTATATTGCCGGAACAACCTGCTCTTCAACGGGGAGTATTCTGCACATCCTGCCATGCCTCCTGGTCTCATGTTCAGTTATTTCTGTGTGCAGGTTTGGGACCAGCCCCTCTACTATTTCCCACGTGTAGATTATTATGTATCTCTCCCGCCTGCGCTCAAGAGAATACAGATTTAGGCTGTTTAGTCGGTCCCAATAGTTTAGATGTTTTACTGAGTGGATTCTAGCAGTAAAGGTTCTCTGCACGCTCTCCAGATCATCAATTTCTTCAGCTTTGAAAGGGGCTGTCATTGTGCAGCAGTACTCCACTCTAGAGAGCACTAGCGTCTTGAAGAGTATCATCGGTATAGCATCTCTAGTGTGAAAAGTTCTTGTTACCCAACCTGTCAATTTTCTTGCAGAAAATTTACCATTTGCACAAACTTGACTGACAGGAAATTATTCGTGGAATTAAGTAAACAAAATGTCGCATTTTCAATTTTGACTTTTCTCTCGTGATTGTCTGCACGTCTGTCAAAGAGCAGCACACTGTTGATTTTGAGAACATGCATTTTATTTGTACAAATAATTTTGGCGGGCTCCCCCATAGAGCCCCATAGAGCCCCGGGCCTTAGGCGTAAGACTATATAGCCACTACTGTAGGGGGAAGTATGGGGTATGGGAATGGGGGGGAGGGGGCAGGTTGTGTGGTACTTGTTCAAGCCTCGGTCAAGAGCCCGCCAAGCAGCTCTGTTGCAAGAGAACCTTGTCCCACTTTCCATAATGGCGCTGCCTCTATTCATTCTCTTATTACATGTCGTGCAGCGAGGGAGGTGACATTTATTGGGTAGGATTTTGGAGACTTGGTCTATCTGGGGTCACTACCTCTGCTCTTATGATGGAAACTGTACAACTCCTTTTGACTCCTACGAGGCAGCTCATATTTATATCCACCCAAACTCTCATATATATATATATATATATATATATATATATATATATATATATATATATATATATATATATATATATATATATATATATATATATATATATATAAAATTGTGTCTAACCTACGCTTGAAACAGTAAAGTGATCGCATGTCTGTTACGTCATCCGGAAATTCTTTCCTATAAATCAGCAAGCCTGTTTTCAAAGCAGTATTTACCTTGTCTTTCCTTGATCTAAACTTACCCAGTTTATATGCATTAGTGGGATGTGGTTCATGCTGTGTTATCGTGGTGAGTTGGTGTTGACGGCCCGGGGGGGGGGGGGGCTGAGGCTGGGTGCACCACCCATCACAATCGACATGGTCCAAGACGGACCGAAACGTCGTCGTCCACTTTCTAGTGTGTGGTCTGGTCAACATATTTTAGCCACGTTACTGAGACTTCTCGTCAGCATCTCCCATCCCTTTTCATCTGCTTCTTTAAGAAGCTTGGGTATTGAGCAGTGTGCTGTGTGGGATTACAGATGAAGACCTGGGTAAGTGTTCCATTTACCTGAGCTGTATGGGTTTCGAACCGTAGCCCCCAGGCGTGAGAGGCCGAAGCTCAGTCGACTGGGCTATTAGTCCTGAATAAGGAAAGTTTCCTTCACTAGGTAAATGCATCCAATGTCCCGGTCCAGCAGGATCGTTAGTCATATGTTGAATTGGGGGAACGTGCAGAATAGTACCCTGCAATAGGAAACGTTTAGTACATTGTGAGAGTATCTTGCAGTATCCGTGAGTGTATAAAAGTTACAAAGCGGTGAAATGGACAAAACATTGTGTTGACGTGTTAGGAATTGTGAGGGGATTGTTTAGAAGTGTAAGTGGGTGCTTGATGATTGTCCCACTGGGACTACATTATAGTTCCTGCCACCAGTTGGGCTGGTAATTGTCTACATTGTCTTCACTCGCCCCGCTCCTCCCACAGTAATTGTGACCACCTCAGCGGAAAACTAATGCTGGATGGTAGTATGGGGAAACGTTTAACTGAATGACGAGTTCAAAGGCATATTCTGGCATCAACCTTCTTCATAATGCACGTTATACTTCCCTTCCCCCGGCCACATATCTCTTCCCATGCCCCCCTCTATCCCTCTCCCCCACCTCTCACGACCTATCCTCTTGGGGCTGATGCATGAATGGGAAGGGATGGAGGGCAGGGGCGTGGCCCCGGATGTTGGGGGGATGGGAAGTGTCGTTCACGTGAATGTTGCCTTTTTTTTATCTTGTGTAAATACCGGTGCTCCTCCAGACACGTGTGGCGTCAACCAGCACACTGTGGACCTTCGGGACAAGCGCTCTTCAAACTGGTCTTGGCGCCAAAGTAGCAGGGAGGGTGGGGGCTTCAGTGAACCGAAAATGGCGTTTCGAGTAGGTAGTAGTGCTTGACGGAGAGGCAGGGGACGGGGGGTTAGTGAGTCAGGGAGGGTCGGGGAATGACGTTTCAGGAGGCGAGGGGCGGGAACCTCACATACACACACAGTTCCCTGACAAGACAGCAAGCTAGGCTTAGCTGCTAACATACACATCGTGGCAGCAATGAGGACTGTCCGCCTGCTGTCATAAATCACTTAAATTTCTCATTTCCAAACTTCTCCCTTCGCCTGTGTCTCCCTGCACGAAAAAGTAACGGGTGAGGAGGCCCTTGTGGCCATAAGGAAGACACAAAGCGAGGATGGTTACGAAGTGTGTGGTTGTGTGCAGGTTTGAGACCAGCCCCTCTACTATTTCCCACGTGTAAATTATTATGCATCTCTCCCGCCTGCGCTCAAGAGTCAGTTAGTTCATTTATTATGCACCTCATACCCATCTTGCGGGCGGTAGTGGAAAGGGGTTACAGAGGCACATAATGGGCTCAGGGACTCAAGAGAATACAGATTGTCATTTCAGTCGGTCCCAGTAGTTAAGATGTTTTACTGAGTGGATTCTAGCAGTAAAGGATCTCTGCACGCTTTCCAGATCAGCAATTTCTCCACCTTTGAAAGGGGCTGTCATTGTGCAGCAGTATTCAACTCTAGAGAGCACTAGCGTCTTGAAAATTATCATCGGTATAGCATCTCTAGTGTGAAAGGTTCTTGTTATCCAACCTGCCATTTTTCTTAGTTGTGACGGCTACTTTATTGTGTTCTTTAAAGGTAAGGTCTTCCGACACGAGTACACCCAGATCCTTTATATTGCCTATTCGTTCTATGTAATAATTTGACTGCGTTTTGTACGTGGTTTGTTTTTAGATTTTTTCCGTGGCACATGAGCTGGAACTTGTCTTCATTAAATACCACATTATATTATGTAGCTCATTGCAAGACCTGATTTACACGTGATTAGAAGTTACCGCCCAGGTAACCCACCCACCTTACACTGTACACCTGGCTGTACACCTGGCTGTACACCTGGCTGTACACCTGGCTGTACACCTGGCTGTACACCTGGCTGTACACCTGGCTGTACAGGTGGTGGTGGTGGCGGCGGCCTTAGGTCGTCAGAGCGGGGCAGAGGGCCACCACAAGTCATGCAGGAGATGATGTGATACCCGGTGAAAGTTGGAGTCTGGGTGGCAGGTGTCACCAGGCGGGGTCATGGCCCCCCCTCATCCCCCAGCGCCCCCCAACAGGGGTCATGCCCCCTCCCCTCTACCCGTTTTCACCCCCAACCCACTCCTCCACCGAGGTCGACAGGCAGGCAGGGCCAAACCAACTAAGAGGCCTGGTCAGAGAGAGAGCTTCGGGCACATTGATCGCCGGAAGCATCACAAGGAATAGACGTACAAACTTAGGAAGCATATACAGGTTGTCTCAAACTTGTTCCTTTGCGGAGAGCTCGACCTAGGACCAGCGTAGGAGGAGGACGCTACAATACTGTTTGAGAGCTCAAAATTAAATGTTTTACTGAATGGATTCAGGTAGTAAATGGGCTCCAGGTCAGTCACTTCTCCAACTTTACCTGGAGAGAGTTTCGCGAGTTGTTCTACTCTCCCCTTTGAGGCCAGGTTCGAACCTTGATGGGGTCTGTTAGTGTGCAGCACTATTCCACCCTAGTAGTCTTATAAAATGACATATTTGGTTTGGCATACCTTGTGTGAAAGGTTCTTCTTATCCAGTCATTTTTCTTGGAGTGATGACACCTGGTTGATACCTCGTTGATGGGGTTCTGGGAGTTGTTCTACTTCCCAAGCCCGGCCCGAGGCCAGGCTTGACCTGTGAGAGTTTGGTCCACTTAACAGCTTCCTTGTGTTCTTTAACATTGTCTTCTGACATGAATACTCGCAAATGTTTTATATTGCTCTGTCTCCCCCCCCCCGTGTGATTTGACTTTCATTGATATATGATTTCCGTTTATATATTTGTGTTTTTACCGTAGCAGAGGCGCGGGAAGGAGCTGTGGCTGTATGTGCTTTACATTTAATTTGGCATAATGAGTTAGACTGGTAAGGTGCGATAGTTTCTTTAAGTTGTTGTGTCTGAGGCGTGGTATGGTGCCTCCCTCCTCGCTCCCATCCCTCCTCTCCTCCCACACATCTCCCACAAAGGGACACAGGTTACATTACCTTGAGAGGATACCTTGTGATGGTTTCGGGGCTTAGTGTCCCCGCGGCCCGGTCCTCGGGCCACTGATGTTGGTAAGAGTTCTCTCAGAGTACCTGTTACAGCTCTGCTCTTCAACGGGGGTATTCTGCACATCCTGCCATGAATCCTGGTCTCATGTGGTGTTATTTCTGTGTGCAGGTTTGGGACCAGCCCCTCTAATATTTTCCACGTGTAAATTATTATGCATCTCTCCCGCCTGCGCTCAAGAGAATACAGAATTAGGCTCTTTAGTCGGTCCCAGTAGTTTAGATGTTTTACTGAGTGGATTCTAGCAGTAAAGGATCTCTGCACGCTCTCCAGATGAGCTATTTCTCCCGCTTTGAAAGGGGCTGTCATTGTGCAGCAGTACTCCACTCTAGAGAGCACTAGCGTCTTGAAGAGTATCATCATCGGTATAGCATCTCTAGTGTGAAAAGTTCTTGTTATCCAACCTGTCATTTTTCTTGCAGTTGTGACGGCAAAGGTAAAGTAAAGGTAAAGATAAACTGTGCAAATGACAATTTTGTGCATGCTTTTGTAGAGGACAATGCAGTTTAGGCTTTGTTTATAAAGGAATAAGAGTAGACTATAGGCGCAGCAGTGGCTGGCCTTGGTGCAACACACAAGAGCCTGGTGAGGCAAGACTTAGTATAGAGTAGCGGAACTGCTGTCGCCCCTCACTTGTTGCAACTGTATCTGGTCCGGGTATTTCCTTGTTGGCTCAAAAACTGGTTTGTGATTGTCTTGTTTGAGCGAGACTCCTTACTGCTGCTTCCTGCGGGTCCTCGGTTGTGTGTGTGGGAGGGGGGGAGGGGGTAGATGTGTTGTTGTTTACCTGTTGATGGTTTGGGCGGGAGACCTGCCTTGTAGAATAGTCTTAAGTGGGGGGCGGGGGATAAGGGGCGAGCTACGGTACAGCTGAGAATTCTCACCTTTCCTCTAATGATGGTCATAACCTGACCTTCCGGGTTAGTTATATCTTCCCCTGCCTTCCCTTACTCGCCCCCCACCCCTGCCTTCCCTTACTCGCCCCCCCCCCTCCTTCGCCCCTCCCCTCCCCTGCCTTCCCTCTCTCGCCCTCCTCCCTGCCTTCCCTCCCTCGCCCCCCTCCCTGCCTTCCCTCCCTCGCCCCCCTCCCCGCCTTCCCTCCCTCGCCCCCCTCCCCGCCTTCCCTCCCTCGCCCCCCTCCCCGCCTTCCCTCCCTCGCCCCCCTCCCTGCCTTCCCTCCCTCGCCCCCCTCCCCGCCTTCCCTCCCTCGCCCCCCTCCCCGCCTTCCCTCCCTCGCCCCCCTCCCCGCCTTCCCTCCCTCGCCCCCCTCCCCGCCTTCCCTCCCTCGCCCCCCTCCCCGCCTTCCCTCCCTCGCCCCCCTCCCCGCCTTCCCTCCCTCGCCCCCCTCCCCGCCTTCCCTCCCTCGCCCCCCTCCCCGCCTTCCCTCCCTCGCCCCCCTCCCTGCCTTCCCTCCCTCGCCCCCCTCCCCGCCTTCCCTCCCTCGCCCCCCTCCCCGCCTTCCCTCCCTCGCCCCCCTCCCCGCCTTCCCTCCCTCGCCCCCCTCCCCGCCTTCCCTCCCTCGCCCCCCTCCCTGCCTTCCCTCCCTCGCCCCCCTCCCCGCCTTCCCTCCCTCGCCCCCCTCCCCGCCTTCCCTCCCTCGCCCCCCTCCCCGCCTTCCCTCCCTCGCCCCCCTCCCCGCCTTCCCTCCCTCGCCCCCCTCCCTGCCTTCCCTCCCTCGCCCCCCTCCCCGCCTTCCCTCCCTCGCCCCCCTCCCCGCCTTCCCTCCCTCGCCCCCCTCCCCGCCTTCCCTCCCTCGCCCCCCTCCCTGCCTTCCCTCCCTCGCCCCCCTCCCCGCCTTCCCTCCCTCGCCCCCCTCCCTGCCTTCCCTCCCTCGCCCCCCTCCCCGCCTTCCCTCCCTCGCCCCCCTCCCCGCCTTCCCTCCCTCGCCCCCCTCCCCGCCTTCCCTCCCTCGCCCCCCTCCCCGCCTTCCCTCCCTCGCCCCCCTCCCTGCCTTCCCTCCCTCGCCCCCCTCCCCGCCTTCCCTCCCTCGCCCCCCTCCCTGCCTTCCCTCCCTCGCCCCCCTCCCCGCCTTCCCTCCCTCGCCCCCCTCCCCGCCTTCCCTCCCTCGCCCCCCTCCCCGCCTTCCCTCCCTCGCCCCCCTCCCCGCCTTCCCTCCCTCGCCCCCCTCCCCGCCTTCCCTCCCTCGCCCCCCTCCCCGCCTTCCCTCCCTCGCCCCCCTCCCTGCCTTCCCTCCCTCGCCCCCCTCCCCGCCTTCCCTCCCTCGCCCCCCTCCCCGCCTTCCCTCCCTCGCCCCCCTCCCTGCCTTCCCTCCCTCGCCCCCCTCCCCGCCTTCCCTCCCTCGCCCCCCTCCCCGCCTTCCCTCCCTCGCCCCCCTCCCTGCCTTCCCTCCCTCGCCCCCCTCCCCGCCTTCCCTCCCTCGCCCCCCTCCCCGCCTTCCCTCCCTCGCCCCCCTCCCTGCCTTCCCTCCCTCGCCCCCCTCCCCGCCTTCCCTCCCTCGCCCCCCTCCCCGCCTTCCCTCCCTCGCCCCCCTCCCCGCCTTCCCTCCCTCGCCCCCCTCCCTGCCTTCCCTCCCTCGCCCCCCTCCCTGCCTTCCCTCCCTCGCCCCCCTCCCCGCCTTCCCTCCCTCGCCCCCCTCCCCGCCTTCCCTCCCTCGCCCCCCTCCCCGCCTTCCCTCCCTCGCCCCCCTCCCTGCCTTCCCTCCCTCGCCCCCCTCCCCGCCTTCCCTCCCTCGCCCCCCTCCCCGCCTTCCCTCCCTCGCCCCCTCCCTCCCTGCCTTCCCTCCCTCGCCCTCCTCCCTGCCTTCCCTCCCTCGCCCCCCTCCCTGCCTTCCCTCCCTCGCCCCCCTCCCCGCCTTCCCTCCCTCGCCCCCCTCCCTCCCTGCCTTCCCTCCCTCGCCCTCCTCCCTGCCTTCCCTCCCTCGCCCCCCTCCCTCCCTGCCTTCCCTCTCTCGCCCTCCTCCCTGCCTTCCCTCCCTCGCCCCCCTCCCTGCCTTCCCTCCCTCGCCCTCCTCCCTGCCTTCCCTTCCTTCCCCCCTCCCCCTCTTCAGCTTGAGTCACAATCCATTAGTGAAGATCTTACACAATGGTGTTAGAGGCTGGGGGGGGGAGACTCCTTCACTGTAGAGTCTCCTTGTTCTCCAGCATGTTCTTAATGTTCTTGTTCATTGTTATAGATGTGGTGGTGCTCCGGTTATAGGCAAGATAGCGTGGAGTAGGGTCTAGGATCTGAGGACAATGTCATCGCTACTCTATAAACAACCCAAACCTAACCTCGTCCAAGCTAACGGAAATATTAGATCAAATGTGTTTATCTGCGGTGTGCCGGAGACGTTACTGTGACGTCACGGGGACCATGCTATCTTGGGCTGGTGTGTGTACTGTGTGTCTGCAGAATCTAGCAGTTTAGCTCTTGGACCCCGCCTTTCTAGGCAATCTATTTCTCCCCTTATGTCTGCTACATATATTTCTCTAACACATACACACACAAAACGGAGAGAGAGAAAGATCTAGGAGTTGATATCACACCAAACCTGTCTCCTGAAGCCCACACGAAAAGCATATGCCACATCGGCGGCATATGCGAGGCTGGCTAACATCAGAACAACATTCAGGAATCTGTATAATGAATCATACGAGACCGCGTACGAAACCTGTTCATCTTTCCTAATCAAGACGACTTTGTCTCTACTTGTTAAGCAGTTTGTGAGCTCGGAAGCTCTACAAGGTTGTTTGAGAGTAATAACCTTGGGTTATAAGGTTGGGATCTTGGTAACCGCTTAATATAGGAAAAGCAACAATTATTTAAGGACAAAAGGTTTTGTAAGTGATTGTGGAAATGGCTGATTAATCCTCCTGGTTAGTGCAGGCTGTCAGTATGTTGACCTTTCTGCCCCGTGACCCCCCCCCCTGCTCTTTCTGCCCCCCCCCCTGCTCTGTCTGACCCCCCCCTGCTCTGTCTGACCCCCCCCCCCTGCTGTCTGACCCCCTCCCCTTCCCATTCATAGAGGTTAATTACCTGTTACCGCGGGAGTTCTGAGTCAGTGCACACTCCAATGCCAGCACTGGTGCGCCGGTGCTGGTGCCAGACGCGCGGGCATCGGAGTCCTAAGAGCCCAGGTTCGATTCCTGGGCGAGGAAGAAACATATGGGCCGAGTTTCACCTGATGGGCCTGTTCACCTAACTGTCAAATGGAGTTTGACAGCTGCATCGTGTGGAGCACCTATTACCAGCTGTCCACGGCTCCTCGGGGTCGACTTCAGCGCCACCGTAAGATGATGATGTACCAGCAGCTGCAGTCACTGTGTTGATTCACCCACCTGCGACTGGTGACTGGCCAGTAGTACACTTCTAACAGTCATTGGCAGACCTTAGTAGTTAGCTTGGAGCGGGGGGGGGGGGGGGTGGTGAGGACGATAGGAAGGTGTTGAGGGGGGGGGGGAGGGGAGCTGACCGAGGGGACGGTGTTGTGCATGGCTGAGGGGAAGGCCAAGTGATACTGGAGAGGGCGAGGAGACGGTATAAACCCCTCGACCCCCCTCCCATCTCTCCCTCCCTTGAGTTGGAAGATGGTAGTGTGGGAGAGGAGCCGTGTGGAGGTGGTGGCGGCACTGGGCGTGCAAGAGTGGGAAGATGGACAGACTTGTCATTCTCGGGGGAGGGTGGAATGGAAAAGGGGGTGGGGAGGATGGGAGGGGAGTAAGGAAGTTGAGAGGGGGTAGGGTGTAGTAGGATGTCAGGAAGGCGGACAGCCCGCCTGCTTTCATACCTCTCACTGTATTTCACACTTCTATACTTCCCTTCACTTATGCCTTTCCTTCCTCTTTACTCAAAAAAAAAAGAAAAAAAGGGGTGGGGTGATGGGTAGGGGTAAACCCGGGGAGGGGGGGGGGTTAAGACGGGGCGGCGAGTGGGGCTCCTTGAGAGCTCTTGATCTGGTTGGAGGAGGAACAAGTGGTACACTTATTGCCTTGGTGACTAGCGGGTCAGCCACACCAGGACCGGCACTCCTGGTGAGGCAGCTGCATAGCAACACTCTTGTCTGTGTTGCAAGAATGCTGCCTGCATTCTTGCCCATGACGGACATATTGCTTGGTGCACTACGCTACCTACCTTGTGTAGCTTCCGGGGATCAATGGCCATGCGACCCGGTCGTCGACCAGGCCTCCTCGTTGCTGGACTGGTCAACCAGGCTGTGGGACGCGGCTGCTCTCAGCTTGACATATGAATCACAGCCTGGTTGATCAGGTATTCTTTAGGGGCGTTTGTCTAGTTCTATTGTACACTGTGAGAGGCCGGCTAGTTATGCCCCTTATGTGTAGCGGGAGCGTGTTGATACATCTTGGGTCCTTAAATGTAGATAGTTCTCTCTGAGTACCTGTTGCACCTGTGCTCTTCAACGGGGGTATTCTGCACATCCTGCCATGCCTCCTGGTCTCGTGTGGTGTTATTTCTGTGTGCAGGTTTGGAGTAGTGTTGTCTGGCGAGGGTGCTGCGTGAGGGCCCGAGGAGAGGGGAAGGTGAAGAGCACCTTGGAGCCATCTTGACTTATCTGTTATTACGATAGCAGTGAGAGGAGTCCTAGACGTGTGGAGGAGAAAGGGGAGAAGTGTCTGGGGAGGAGCGTTGGATTAGCTACAAGAGGCTAGGAATGTGGAGGAGGGGAAGACTGGGAGTGTGCGAGACAGCCAGCGTGAAGGGGCTGGCTGTCACCACCACCACACCAAGTGGTCCTGTTGATGACCAGGACAAGCGGCCGTCACCAGGGTGTCAAGCACCAGTCTTAACGTGTTCACCTGGCCGCCCATCTCCAGTTTGTTTACGTTTATAGTGAGAGTTAATGATTCTTGAGGTGACGTTAGGTCACTCACATTAGGTCACTCACATTAGGTCACTCACATTAGGTCACTCACATTAGGTCACTCACATTAGGTCACTCACATTAGGTCACTCACATTAGGTCACTCACATTAGGTCACTCACATTAGGGACAGGTCCCTAATCTACACAGTAAAATAACAACGTACTGGAGTGAACGATATGGAAGAAAATGCAGAATAGAACCAGTGAAGAGCAGAGGTGCCACAGGCACAATCAGTGAACACTGTATAAACATCAGAGGTCCGCGGTTGTTCAACGTCCTCCCAGCGAGCATAAGAAATCTTGCCGGAACAACCGTGGACATCTTCAAGAGGAAACTAGACTTTTCTAAAAACGGTGTCGGACCAACGGGGCTGTGGTGGGTATGTGGGCCTGCGGGCCGCGCCAAGCAACAGCCGCGTGGACCAAACTCTCACAAGTTAAGACTTGTCTACTTATCTTTTATATTTGTTGTATAGTCTTAAAGTTGAAGGCGCCAGGGACCAGTGTGTGTGTGTGTGTGTGTGGGGGGGGGGGGGGTGAGAGTAACCATTGCGTGAGTGACCAGTGTTAGTCCAGTCATTGTAATTCTAACATTTGAAGACGAAGTTTTTTGTTTTGTTAAGTTCATTTATTATGCACCCCATACCCATCTTGTGGGCGGTAGTGGAAAGGGTTACAGAGGCACATAATGGGCTCAGGGACTGAACCCCACAATTCATTTAGCTAAGCAAGTTAGTCTTGATGAGCTAGTTACAAAATTCAGTATAAGTCGTCACATCAACAATGGGTTCGAGATCGACCACAAGTACAGTTTTTAAATTAAGCAACTGACATATGCGGAGAGCTAGTGTCACAGTTGATATGTTTGTCTTGCACACCGCCCCCCATCCAGTGGGCAGCGGTGGATAGGTTACAATCACTTAGTTACTACCTACAGTTAGCAAACTGGGGATATTTGGCTAAAATTTCTGGTAGCAGATCATATTGAATGAAATATTTACACATCGTTGGAACATTGGTTATAGAATTCTCTAAATTCACGTATCTTTTCGCACTCCGTCAGTGTTCACGTTCACGTAGATAGTGTTCAAGGCGGTGTCCATCACTCTCACCACAGATTCTGCAGCTTAGCTGATCCCATGTGATATATCTGTGTGCAGGATTGGGACCAGCCCCTCACTGTTTTCCACGTGTAAATTATTATGTATCTATCCCGCCTGCGCTCAAGAGAATACAGATTTAGGCTCTTTAGTCGGTCCCAATAGTTTAGATGTTTTACTGAGTGGATTCTAGCAGTAAAAGATCTCTGCACGCTCTCCAGGTCAGCAATTTCTCCAGCTTGGAAAGGAAGAATGTATAGAGATATTTGGGTATATAAGAAGCTGCGTCATGTAGATAAGTTCGCCTCAATAAAATGGTGGATTTTACTTATTCACTCTACCTTAGTCATATTACCACTGAATATTATGAGGCCAGGTGGCTCATTGATTTATGAGGGGAAGTGTAATACCAGGAGCCTTTTTGTGGCTTGTGGACAGTGGCTCCAGTACCATGAGGACATGACTAACCCGCCCCTCGTGGCCCGCGCTGCAGTAGTGTCCAGGGCTCTTATCAGCCAGCGACCACCACCACCTGCATTCCTTGCATACCTCGCTCATCACTCTCCTTTATCTGCCCCTGGCACGGCTTTCCCTCCCCCTCCCAGCCCCGTCACGGCTCCCTCTCCAGCCCTGGCCGCTCCATGGCATCTCTGGGCGTGCGCGTCGGAGCTTCCCCGCCAGCAGAAGGCTGCTGCTGGTGGTGGTGTCTGGCCAGTGTCAGCACCAGGACTGATGGTACACGGTGAGGGGCGAGGCGGAGGTTGGGCCGAGTGTAGCCAGACACGCTAAGGGACAGCGTCATTATGCAGTGGTGATGCATGGTAACCCATTACCCCCTCCACCCCCCTGTCACCGCGCTAACCAGTTGCCGTCGTGGGTGACGCCAGACTCGTCGTGCACGTCGCAGTGACACGCCCACACACTGCTGGGTGACACGCCCACACACTGCTGGGCGACACGAGGCTGTGTCGGGCGACCATACACCTGGTGGCTCGGGTGTAGAGCAGCCAACACTGCCATGCACCACACTTGAGCATGACGCCAAAGGATGGCTAGTGGCCACACCAGTGTGACTTTGATGTCGAGGTTAATACTGTGAACTGTTGAGGTGCAGAGTAACTGGAGCTCCCCAGGACCTCAAGAGGTGTGTGTGTCCCGTCCATGTCACTCCTGCTGGCGGTGGTGGCCCCCCCCCCCTCCCAGCTCATACCGCCTTAGCAGCATGTACAACACTCCCCAATAGGAAGAAAACCCGCTGGGTTGTTCATCCTGTGTTGTGGAACAATCTGCCAGTTTATGGCTCGTATGTTCTGGGATTAGACTACCCAGACTAACATATATTTAATGAGCGAGTGAGTTTTATGATTTTTTTTATGTTTAACGGTTTAGTAAACAACTTTGGCTGTCTTAGAGAGTTACGTGAAGCGCGAAAAGCAAACTGGTGGCGGGAGTGAGAGAGCAACAGCCCTGCAGACTGCAGCTCAATTGCATGATTGTGTGGGAGAGTGGGGGTGGGGGGTGGGGGTGGGGGAGGGGTGGGGGTGGGGGGTTGCAGGAGCCAGACGCCCTTATAGCTGGGTCATGACTGAGTCAGCTGGCCGTCATCACACCCCCACACACCATCACTATTTATAGCTGGGCCCACTCGCTACCTTGGCTAGGGTCATTGTTAGGGGAAGAGGATGTTGTTGGGTGAAAAGGTGGGTCTGGTAACGGTTCCCGTCAGGGGGGGAGGGGGGGGCGCCGCCCCATGGCTCGTCAGCCTTCAAGATGACCCACACTTGTACCCCCCCCCCCCCCTCCCACATGGGCTGGCTCCCCCTCCTCTCCCACTAACAACCCGTCTAACACTTGAGGAAGCTACGCGTACTCCGCCGCCATCTCTACCGTTCAAATAAACATTCTGACGAAAATAAGAGATGAAATCGCTATATAAATGTTGTGCGGGAGGTGTGACAGTCTGATGTTCATGCTGGTGAAGGTGTTATGCTACTGATTCAAACGGCATTATCCTGTGTGTGTGTACACTCACCTAGTTGTGCTTGCGGGGGTTGAGCGCTGGCTCTTTGGTCCCGCCTCTCATCTATCAGTCAACTGGTGTACAGGTTCCTGAGCCTACTGGGCTCTATCATATCTACACTTGAAACTGTGTATGAAGTCAGCCTCCACCACATCACTGCCTAATGCATTCCATTTACTAACTACTCTCAAGAAAATGTTGAAAAGTTGAGGACACTGGAAAAGTTCTTTTTAACGTCCCTGTGGCTCATTTGGGTACTCAGTTTCCACCTGTGTCCCCTTGTTCGCGTACCACCTGTGTTAAACAGTTTATCCAACCTGTCAATTCCTATGAGAATTTTGTAGGTTGTGATCATGTCTTCCCTTACTCTTCTGTCTTCCAGTGTCGTGAAGTGTGTTTCACGCAGCGTAACTCATGCCTCTTAGTTCTGGGACTGGCCTAGTGGCATACTTCTGAACTGTTTCAAGCTTCGTCTTGTGCTTGACAAGGTACGGGCGCGCGTACCTTGTCAAGCACACCTAGTACGTGTGTGGGGGTGGGTGTGTGGGTGGGTGTGTGGGGTGTGGGTGGGTGGGTGTGTGTGGGTGTGGGGTGTAGTTGGGTGGGTGTGGGGCGTAGGTGTGTGTGTGTGTGGGGGGGGAGGGGGGTGCCAGACGGCCGGGAGAGCAGTTGTGGGGCTTGTGAAGCCGTAGTCTTGGCTTGGGATAGACATAAGGGAGTCTGGAGCGTGTTGTATCCTCTCTCACACAGTAAGTCATGAGGCTGTCTTGGGCTTCACAGCCTTGTGCTCTCCGGTTGGCTCCTATAGACCTAAAAATGTGTGAATGAAATCAATATTATATATGATATGCTATATTCAAATATATATGAATCTTTCTTAATGCTCGGTTAATGACGGTGGTAGATGAATAATTTAGCATTCACCTAATATATGTGTGTGTATCTATACTTATCTCTGCCAATGTATATCAATCTACATCTATAAGCGTAAGATAGGGCAGAAAACTCTTGACTACCGGTCGGGAGCCGGTCGGCCGAGCAGACAGCACGCAGGACTTGTGATCCTGTGGTCCTGGGTTCGATCCCAGGCGCCAGCGAGAAACAATGGGCAGAGTTTGTTTCAACCTATGCCCCAGTTGCCTAGCAGTAAAATATGTACCTGGGTGTTAGTCAGCTGTCACGGGCTGCTTCCTGGGGGTGGAGGCCTGGTCGAGGACCGGGCCGCGGGGACACTAAAAAGCCCCGAAATCATCTCAAGATAACCTCAAGATATACCCGGGGAGGAGTGGAGGTGCCGTAGGTACAAAACACCGAAATGGGCATCACACGAACAAATGAACAAATCCACAAGGGCCGTGACGAGGATTCGAACCTGCGTCCGGGAGCATCCCAGACACTGCCTTAATCGACTGGGTATCACACGTTCACAGCTTTTCAAGATTATTGCAGGAAACATAAGAAATATTTCCGGTACAAAGGTGGAGATGTTCAAGAGAAAATTAGACACTTTTCTGGAAGAAATGTCGTACCAACTGTGTTGTTTTGGGCTTGCGGACTGCTTCAAGTAACAGTGTATTGGACCAAGTTATCGCAAGTCAAGCCTGGCCCCAGGCCTGGGAATAGAAGAACACTTAAGAACCCACTCCAGGTATCATAATATTGTCATTAAACAATGTGGTTGGTGGATGTTTGGTAGTGGAGGAGCAGCGAGTGTTGGTGGGTTACCTGCTGATGTTAGCAGGTGGAGTGTCGTCAAGTGTGTGTGTGTGTGTGTGTGTGTGTGTGTGTGTGTGTAGGTGAGTGACACGAGTGCTGGCTACCTCATGATGATTGATTGATGAAGATTAAGCCACCCAAAAGGTGGCACGGGCATGAATAGCCCGTAAGTGGTGGCCCTTTTGAGCCATTACCAGTATCAACAGATGATACTGGAGATCTGTGGAGGTGCTCCTGCACCCTGGGTGACGGGAGATGTCTCCCGTGGGGGTTCTGGCTACCTCACGTTACTGCACGGTGATGTATCCTGGTCCCGGCCCTCATCTTCACCCTCTGCTGTGTGCCTGGGGTAAGGGGGGCGGGGGTTGGTTTTCACCTCACTCTTGTAACGTCATTTTAAGGCAAGTTGAGGTAGTCATTCCCTGTTTGTTAGTATGTCTCTGCCTGTCTCTGCAGATACAGATAAGACACACAGACAGATAAATAAAATAAAAATATCAGACTGTTACTGCCTGCGGCTCTGGAAGAAAGTTTGTCTAACCACATAGATGAGTTTTTTTTGTAATGGGGAGGGGGGGGGGCGAGAATTACCCCCTGACCCCAGGTTTCATGTTTTTTAATTTGATGGAATGACTATTTTCTAGTGTTTTATATTTAAAATTGTTTATAGAGTTTCAAGCACATTATAATGTAAGCCATTGGACTTGTAACTCATAACACTGAAGGTGTTATTTGAGACATCTCTGGCTCTTCTCTCTAGTTTCCATCTACTCCTAACAAGCAGGGTACTCTGGGGTGTACTCACCTAGTTGTACTTACGGGGGTTGAGCTCTAGCTTTTTGGGCCCGACTCTCAACTGTCAATCAATCGTGTTCCCCCCCCCCCCAGGAAGCAGCCCGTAGCAGCTGTCTAACTCCCAGGTACCTATTTACTATTTGGTGAACAGGTGCATCAGGGTGAAAGAAACTGACCATTTGTTTGCTCCACCGGGGATCGATTCCCGGACCCTAGGACTAACGAATCCCAGCTGGATCAAAGACACAGATGTCTGCTGTGTCTTGGAGGATCAGTGTCAGCCGAGGTAAACAGTGGGGCAATGTGGTGGTCTAAGCCTGGCTACCTCCACGTGTGTACGGGGGAAGGTGAAGCCTGAGTCGGGGTGGAATGATGGCGTCACACTGACGTAACACACACTGTGTAAATGTGTAAATCATGGCCCGACAAGTTGGTGTATTGTGCCCCACGCGCCATGTTGGTGAGCCTTGCGCCATAGGAGCAGGTCCACCACCTCCTCGACAGGTCCACCACCTCCCCGACAGGTCCACCACCTGTTGGCCTGTTCCACCTGTACACCATCTCTGGCTGTCCAAGATGACTGACATTATTCAATCCTTAAACTAATGTTATCTTGCTGGTGCAAATTTGGCGAATTTTTTTTAAGAAGGATATCTGTTTGACATGTTTATATATATTACCCACGTGGGACGTACTCCACACGTTCTCCTCGTTAAATAGTACTTGTTATAACTGGGCCATCCTACAGATATTGACGTAGTGGACAATTAGGTAGAATTTTGTACATATGTGTACTATATTAGGCCTCAGACAGCGTGTAAGGATGGTAAGGTTTGGTTTTATTACAAACATAAATACAAAACCTTTTCCTGGTTTGTCCAAATGCAATAGTACCCACTTCTACTCTCTAATAGTCCATTAGGTCAGTATATGTACGCTGGTCCCCATCGCTTTTATAAATATTATCTAAACAAAAGGGTGAAATTTGTGGGGGAGATCCGGGGACACCTTGACAGTGACAACAGCTGATGGGTTAACCAACAACTGTTGAGCAAAGCTTAACAGTAAACTATACAATAGAATACAATAACCCTGTAGCTCCACACCCGCGAGGAATGTTGTGAGCAGTGTTGGTGCATTGGTTGTAGGAGGGGGGGGGCGGAGGGCGGAAGTGACGTCATGGTGGGAAGCAAGATGGGGAGTTAAGGCGGGGGGGGGGGGGGGGGAAGGGGGTGATGCAAGACTTGTGTAAACCCCTCACTCAAGATAACCCCCCCCCCCCCCCACCTTTCCCCCAAACACCCCCCCCTCCTGCCTCCCCAACCCACACCACCTTCCCCTGCCTCGGGGGTGGGGGGGGGGGTCCAGGTAGAACAGTCAGATTCGTTTTCGATTCACAAACAAGAATTCTGGGTTCGAATCTCGGCCGGAACAAAAATGGTTGGGCACATTTCCTATCACCTAATTCGACTGTTCACCTAGCAGCAAGTAGGTACTCAGGAGTCAGCTTGTTGTGGGGCTGCAGCCTAGACGGGGTCAGTAATTCGTCCTTGAGTTTCCTCGATATAAGCCTAACGTGTATGAATACACTCTGGCTGCCTGTCCCCCAGACACAATGAATTTATATTCAAGCCTGGCCTCAGGCCGGGCTCAGAGTAGAACTCCTGAGACCCCTCTAGATATTCCCCTCCCCCCCCCACAAGAACCCCCCTCCCCCATAAACCCCCCCTACAAACCCCCCCCCTATATACTACCCCCCTACAAACCCCCCCTATATACTACCCCCCTACAAACCCCCCCCTATATACTACCCCCCTACAAACCCCCCCCTATATACTACCCCCCCTACAAACTTCACCCCCCTCCCCCCACACTGCCCACACTAATTCTCTTACTAGCAGGCACATACCGTTCAGTTATCACCCGCTGCGGGTCCCAGCGGGTCCCGCCCCCGCCACCCACACTATAATTAACCCGCTGTATGAAGGTTCACATGTTGTCAATATATGGATGACTTGGTCAAGCGTGGGTGTGGTGTAGGAAGCTCGTTACCTTTGGCAATTAGGTGTGGTGCCTCGTCAACACCTTCCCTCCTACCTCCACTACAGTGACGACGCTGTCTTCTGGTCCCCCATGTCTTCCGTCATGTTGTTGTCTTGATATGTTTGAGTGTCTGGAGGATTGACTGGGCCTCCACTCTTCAGCGTTGTTTGCCATAAATCATACACTCGTGTGGGTGCAAAGTCGATACCTTGTGACTTCTTCTCATCCTCGATTGCACTCATCTCCCCAAGGCATAACTGTCACGCTTGTGTCTGAAGCTGGGCACAGATATACTTCAATCGAAAATGGTGTCAGAATTTCTCCAATGTATTGGACCATATTGGGCCACTGTTTCTCGCGAAACATATTGGGCTTCGAATGCGTGACAGAAGGGAGAGTTGATTACCATCTTGAATTGCCTTTGAGCAGCTGCAGGGCATCAATATTCAGAGACCTGCGACAAAAACTAATAGACAGGTACTCTGAGAGAGAACTACCAACATCAGAGGCCCGAGACTGTTCAACCCGCTTCAACAACACATAAGGGACATAACTGGCCGACCCCTCACAGTGTTCAAGAGAACTATCAACATCAGAGGCCCGAGACTGTTCAACACGCTTCCACTACACATAAGGGACATAACTGGCCGACCCCTCACAGTGTTCAAGAGAACTATCAACATCAGAGGCCCGAGACTGTTCAACACGCTTCCACTACACATAAGGGACATAACTGGCCGACCCCTCACAGTGTTCAAGAGAACTATCAACATCAGAGGCCCGAGACTGTTCAACACGCTTCCACTACACATAAGGGACATAACTGGCCGACCCCTCACAGTGTTCAAGAGAACTATCAACATCAGAGGCCCGAGACTGTTCAACACGCTTCCACTACACATAAGGGACATAACTGGCCGACCCCTCACAGTGTTCAAGAGAACTATCAACATCAGAGGCCCGAGACTGTTCAACACGCTTCCACTACACATAAGGGACATAACTGGCCGACCCCTCACAGTGTTCAAGAGAACTATCAACATCAGAGGCCCGAGACTGTTCAACACGCTTCCACTACAGATAAGGGGCATAACTGGCCGACCCCTCACAGTGTTCAAGAGAGAACTATCAACATCAGAGGCCCGAGACTGTTCAACGCGCTTCCACTACACATAAGGGGCATAACTGGCCGACCCCTCACAGTGTTCAAGAGAGAACTGGATAAACACCTCCAAAGGATACGCATATTAATCAGGCTGTGATTCTTAAGTCAGGCTGCAAGCGCCGCGTCCAACAGACTGGTTGACCAGTTCAACAAGAAGGCCTCGAGGACCGGACCGCAGGGACGTTGAGCCTCGAAATCATCGCAAGATTTTCAAAGAAATTACCTCCCCCCCTCCACACACACACACACACACACAAATTGTAACATTGTTTACTACACACTGTCTCCACTGTAACAAGAAGATTGCAAACAGAATAAAAAATCTGGGTTCATGTATGTATGAAAATTTGTTTTGCATGTCAATATCTGAATGCACTTTTTTTTATTAATACACTACGTACATCTGCATTTGTGCAGCTACCCTAGACTATATGAAGGGGAGTACAGTGTGTCAAAAAGCTACTTACATGATGCTAAAAAATCCCCATCACCCAGGAAGGTTAATCATACAGAGGCACGTGATAAGTAATCTACACTGATAGACTTTGGGTGCATTATGAGGATATCATCAACACAAGCACTAATTTTACCAAATACTTAACTCTACGGAGTTAAAGAAAAGTATTTCATATTTAGCGACTCTTGTTAAGGGGGTAATAGGGGCTGACCTTCCTTCAGGGTGAGCATGGAGGTCGACCTTGACCAACCTGGGGACATTTCTCCCGACAATTGCTGGTAAACCTGCACAGTTTAATGAGGTCTGTTCTCCAACCTTGGGAAGACAAACATTGTATTTTAGAGATATAAAGACACAACAATACAAATCACAGCTTCGTATCATGTTTTGCAGATAATACACAAATATATATAAAGTATCTTTACTTCTGCAGATATTGAAAAATTCCAAGATATCAATAAAGTCTGAACAAAGGAAAATAACATTATGGTTAACAATGATAAATTGCAGATACTGTCCCTGTGTATGGTAAAGATGACAAACTTGAGGTATATACAGGGCCACACGACACATTGCGAGCTCTGAACACTACTCTCAGAACCCACTCCAGTGTATAACATACGCACTCCTACACCTGATGCAATGAAACTTTGGCATATTGTAGTATGTACGGTACACGCCGTCAGCATAGTTATAAACTGCCATTAACCGTAGACTGCTAGTATCCATAGACTGCTAGTGTCCATAGACTGCTAGTGTCCATAGACTGCTAGTGTCCATAGACTGCTAGTGTCCATAGACTGCTAGTGTCCATAGACTGCTAGTGTCCATAGACTGCTAGTGTCCATAGACTGCTAGTGTCCATAGACTGCTAGTGTCCATAGACTGCTAGTGTCCATAGACTGCTAGTGTCCATAGACTGCTAGTGTCCATAGACTGCTAGTGTCCATAGACTGCTAGTGTCCATAGACTGCTAGTGTCCATAGACTGCTAGTGTCCATAGACTGCTAGTGTCCATAGACTGCTAGTGTCCATAGACTGCTAGTGTCCATAGACTGCTAGTGTCCATAGACTGCTAGTGTCCATAGACTGCTAGTGTCCATAGACTGCTAGTGTCCATAGACTGCTAGTGTCCATAGACTGCTAGTGTCCATAGACTGCTAGTGTCCATAGACTGCTAGTGTCCATAGACTGCTAGTGTCCATAGACTGCTAGTGTCCATAGACTGCTAGTGTCCATAGACTGCTAGTGTCCATAGACTGCTAGTGTCCATAGACTGCTAGTGTCCATAGACTGCTAGTGTCCATAGACTGCTAGTGTCCATAGACTGCTAGTGTCCATAGACTGCTAGTGTCCATAGACTGCTAGTGTCCATAGACTGCTAGTGTCCATAGACTGCTAGTGTCCATAGACTGCTAGTGTCCATAGACTGCTAGTGTCCATAGACTGCTAGTGTCCATAGACTGCTAGTGTCCATAGACTGCTAGTGTCCATAGACTGCTAGTGTCCATAGACTGCTAGTGTCCATAGACTGCTAGTGTCCATAGACTGCTAGTGTCCATAGACTGCTAGTGTCCATAGACTGCTAGTGTCCATAGACTGCTAGTGTCCATAGACTGCTAGTGTCCATAGACTGCTAGTGTCCATAGACTGCTAGTGTCCATAGACTGCTAGTGTCCATAGACTGCTAGTGTCCATAGACTGCTAGCGTCCATAGACTGCTAGCGTCCATAGACTGCTAGCGTCCATAGACTGCTAGCGTCCATAGACTGCTAGCGTCCATAGACTGCTAGCGTCCATAGACTGCTAGCGTCCATAGACTGCTAGCGTCCATAGACTGCTAGCGTCCATAGACTGCTAGCGTCCATAGACTGCTAGCGTCCATAGACTGCTAGCGTCCATAGACTGCTAGCGTCCATAGACTGCTAGCGTCCATAGACTGCTAGCATCCATAGCATGGTTTCCAATTTGTATCATAGACAGTGGTGACGAGGACTTTGGTCGTGATGGTGATGTACATGTCGTATTCCTCTGAAAATGTTGCATTTGACTGCTGCAAGTCAGTAGCAGTGGTGATGGTGCAATGTTGGTGCAACTTGAACAAGGGTGGTGGCTCTGACCCCCCCCCCCTCCACTTGCTGGTGATGGTGGAAGTGGTGGTGGTGTCCCAACTGGTGCCAGGGAGTGCCCCACAAGATCCGGGAAGGAGGGCCGCCATGCCTTTTATGGTGGTAGTGCCACCCGTGATCATGTTGAGTATCTGGGGAGCGGTGCCCGGCCCGGCTGACCACCAGGGCCCTCCTGCTGCTGAAGGTCAAGGGAAGGTTGTGGTGATGGAGGGTAACCTTCCTTATAGATCATGCGTAGTGCTCAACCTGGCACTGTGTACTCCCATCATTGTACCTGCGCTGGTTCAGCTTCGCCTCTTAACACTATCATAAGACACGAAAATAAACCTAAATTGCGAGATCGAAGAAATTGAACAAACGTTGAAACGATCATGCAAGTCTCAACAAATGGAATTGGAACAGAAAGCTATACAAGAGATAAAGAAAAATACAATATTTTCTCACATACGCAAAATCAAAATCAAAAACCTCCACCAGTATTAGACTTTTAAATACAACAGGTACGTACACAGATGACAACAAAAAAATTAGTGAAATTCTACGAAGCCAGTATGAGGCTATGTTTAGCACACCAATAAACAACATGAAAGTTGATGACCCAGACAGCTTTTTTATGACTGACATTCAAGCTGCAGATAATATAACGGATATTAACACGAACTCGGAAGACTTTGAAAGAGAAATTGACAATATGCCCATGCACTCAGCTCCTGGGCCTGACCCATGGAATTCAATATTCATAAAGAAATGTAAAGTACCAGTAGTGCGAGCACTCAGCATAATATGGAGAAAGAGCCTGGATACAGGGGAGATACCAGCAGCACTTAAATCTGCAGATATAGCTCCTTTGCACAAGAGAGGTAGTAAAGCTGTCAAAAAATTAAAGACCAGTTGCACTAACATCACACATAATAAGTTTCTGAAACCGTGATTAGGAATCAAATTTAAGTTTTATGGAAAATGAGCTACACAACTCAGGACAACATGGATTTAGAGCGGGAAGATCCTGTCAGTTACTCAACCACTATGACAAAATCACAGAAGCCTTAAAACAAATGCAAAATACAGATGTTGTATACACAGACTTTACAAAGGCATTAGACAAGTTTGACCATGGAGTGATAGCCCATACAATGAGATCAATAGGAATAACGGGTAAAGTGGAGCGTTGGATTTTCAACTTTGTCAAACTGACTGCAGAGAGTGACAGTCAATGAAATAAAATTAAGCCCAAGTGCAGTGACAAGCTCTGTACCCCAAGACACAGTCTTTGCACCGCTGCTATTTCTCATTCTTATGTCATGACAAAAATACTGTCACAGCTTCGTGTCATGCTGTGCAGATAATACAACAATCAGCATGAAAATTTCCTCTGTAGAAGACACTTAAAAACTGCAGGCGGATATTAATAAGGTCTTCCATTGGGCAACTGAAAATAACATGATGTTTAACGGTGACACGTTCCAGGTACTAAGGTATGGTGTAAACGAGGAACTTAAATTGGGCAGCGCCACTCATCCTGTGAGTGGACACACCGCCATAGTGATAGTATTGGGCAGCGCCACTCATCCTGTGAGTGGACACACCGCCATAGTGACAGTATTGGGCAGCGCCACTCATCCTGTGAGTGGACACACCGCCATAGTGATAGTATTGGGCAGCGCCACTCATCCTGTGAGTGGACACACCGCCATAGTGACAGTATTGGGCAGCGCCACTCATCCTGTGAGTGGACACACCGCCATAGTGACAGTATTGGGCAGCGCCACTCATCCTGTGAGTAGACACACCGCCATAGTGACAGTATTGGGCAGCGTCACTCATCCTGTGAGTAGACACACCGCCATAGTGACAGTATTGGGCAGCGCCACTCATCCTGTGAGTGGACACACCGCCATAGTGACAGTATTGGGCAGCGCCACTCATCCTGTGAGTGGACACACCGCCATAGTGACAGTATTGGGCAGCGCCACTCATCCTGTGAGTGGACACACCGCCATAGTGACAGTATTGGGCAGCACCACTCATCCTGTGAGTGGACACACCGCCATAGTGACAGTATTGGGCAGCGCCACTCATCCTGTGAGTGGACACACCGCCATAGTGACAGTATTGGGCAGCGCCATTCATCCTGTGAGTGGACACACCGCCATAGTGACAGTATTGGGCAGCGCCATTCATCCTGTGAGTGGACACGCCGCCATAGTGACAGTATTGGGCAGCGTCACTCATCCTGTGAGTGGACACACCGCCATAGTGACAGTATTGGGCAGCGCCACTCATCCTGTGAGTGGACACACCGCCATAGTGACAGTATTGGGCAGCGTCACTCATCCTGTGAGTGGACATACCGCCATAGCAGCATGTACAACACTCCCCAATACGAAGAAAACCCGCTGGGTTGTTCATCCTGTCACTTGTACCTTGAGTTTTGGGCAGGATGAGTCAGTATTGCAGGCGTGTCTTGGCTACTATAACATCGCATTATCCAGTTGTTGCGTTATCGGTTTCATATATAAACCGGTTCCTGCTTGCCTGTTCTGTATTTCAACTAAGAACTCGGGCAAATTGATGTTTTAGCGGCCAGGACACGCCTGGCCGCTAGAACATCACGGACTTACAGGTCCACATAGCGGCTACAACCCGACTTACAGGTCCACATAGCGGCTACAACCCGACTTACAGGTCCACATAGCGGCTACAACCCGACTTACAGGTCCACATAGCGGCTACAACCCGACTTACAGGTCCACATAGCGGCTACAACCCGACTTACAGGTCCACATAGCGGCTACAACCCGACTTACAGGTCCACATAGCGGCTACAACCCGACTTACAGGTCCACATAGCGGCTACAACCCGACTTACAGGTCCACATAGCGGCTACAACCCGACTTACAGGTCCACATAGCGGCTACAACCCGACTTACAGGTCCACATAGCGGCTACAACCCGACTTACAGGTCCACATAGCGGCTACAACCCGACTTACAGGTCCACATAGCGGCTACAACCCGACTTACAGGCCCACATAGCCGCTACAACCCGGCTGGTACGTTGTCGGGAAGACGTGGGCCTGTATAAGACACCTTTGAGAGGTGTGGGTTGCCGCAGGTGGGTTGGCGAGGGCAGGAAAGAGAGCGGTGGAGGGAGGGTGAGAGGGGACCAGTGCTCTTGTAAGAGGCGCTGACGTAATTCTTCCCAGGATGGTGAGAGGCAGGCGGCGACCTCTCCACCCATGTGACCTGCAGCCCGTGCCCCGACCTGCATGCAGTCCCAGCCCCGACCTGCCTGCAGCCCCAGCCCTGACCTGCCTGCAGCCCCAGCCCCGACCTGCCTGCAGCCCCAGCCCCGACCTGCCTGCAGCCCCAGCCCCGACCTGCCTGCAGCCCCAGCCCCGACCTGCCTGCAGCCCCAGCCCCGACCTGCCTGCAGCCCCAGCCCCGACCTGCCTGCAGCCCCAGCCCCGACCTGCCTGCAGCCCCAGCCCTGACCTGCCTGCAGCCCCAGCCCCGACCTGCAGCCTCAGCCGGCTTGCTTTAGGCTTGGGGGAAGACAGTTACTTGCTAATTAGTTGTTGTAATTGAGACACTTGTACTCCCGCAGCCTGGCCAGCGGCCAGCTTCTCTGGGACTGCCTGGTCTGTGTGGCTGTGTTCGTAGCCCGCAGGCCCACATCTCTTATCATAGTCAGGCTGATCCAGTAACGCCATAGTTGATACCTGCTCGTCAAGCAGGCATCAACACAAACTTGCCGCCTTCCTCTAAAACCTTTCACTGTCATCCCAGTGGAAGGAATGTTGTGTTTGTTGGTAGGAGATTGAAGAGTCACGGGCTTCTGATGTTTACACATTGTTCTCTAATTCCCGACTTGTTTTAGTGTACTACACCTACCATATCTCTGTGGAGAGTTGTAATGGTGCAGTTTTGTACCTGACCTTCCAGTGTCTCCCGTGTGTGTGTATCTGTCCCCGCTCCTAGGAGGACAGTGTGTGTTGTGTAGGTCGCGGTAGTTGAAATTCGTCAGTTGTGTGCACAATAAAGGTCCGCTGTACACCTTCCAGCTGAGCATCCTCGCCGCCCTGACACAGGATGTGAGGACGGGACAATAAGTCATACACGACAGCACCTCTGCTACAATAGAAGTGGAGGTCTTCAGGAAAAAACCTGAACACTTTTCTGCAAGGAGTTCCGTACTAACCGGGCTGTAGGGGATATGTGGGCCTGCGGGCCGGTTACCTTGTCATGATTCGGGGTTCAACGTTCCTGCTGCCCGGTCTCCGACCAGGCCTCCGACTGGTCAATCAGGCTGTTGGACGCGGCTGCTCGCAGCCTAACGTATGACTCACAGCCTGGTTGATCAGGTATCCTTTGGAGGTGTTTATCAAGTTCTCTCTTGAACACTGTGAGGGGTCGGCCAGTTATGCCCCTTATGTGTAGTGGAAGCGTGTTGAACAGTCTCGGGCCTCTGATGTTGATAGTTCTCTCTTGAACACTGTGAGGGGTCGGCCAGTTATGTCCCTTATGTGTAGTGGAAGCGTGTTGAACAGTCTCGGGCCTCTGATGTTGATAGTTCTCTCACAGAGTACCTGTTGCAGCTCTGCTCTTCAACGGGGGTATTCTGCACATCCTGCCATGCCTCCTGGTCTCATGTGGTGTTATTTCTGTGTGCAGGTTTGGGACCAGCCCCTCTACTATTTCCCACGTGTAAATTATTATGTATCTCTCCCGCCTGCGCTCAAGGGACTTGTATCTAACCAGGTTAGCGGCAGTCTGCTCTCTAGCTGGGTTTTGTTTCCTGGTCCTGTTGCTGATGTATAAAGTGGATAGAAAGCCGTCACTCGAGTGTCTAATGATACTTGTACATGTTGAGCAGAGCGACGCAGACGCTGTATGAAACGACGGCAGATACTACGGGAAGCAGCAGCGTCTGCTCTCAACATATTTTCCTGGTTACTGCTCTTCGTGCATGTTTAGTGGTGGCCTCGTCTATAGTGAGGTAGTGTTGTTACCTTCACTTGGTTCCCAAGTTTATGTCCCTCCCCGTGGCCCGGTCTCTGACTAGGCCTCGTGGTTCACTAGGCTGTTAGACGCAACGCAACGTCAATTACAGACCTGTTGATCAGGTATAAAATTTGAATTACTGTTGGAGAGGGACGTGATTATTGCTGTAGGTTCAGTCTTGCACGGTTCTCAGTGCAGGAGTAGTACTGGACATCTTGGAGCACGCCCTATGGTCACCCATGTTGATTGGTGATGGGTGGAGAGAGCTGAGAGTTACATGGGTGTACCTGGGAGCCGGTGTGGGCTGAGGATATTGCAGAGAGAGAGAGAGGTGTAGGTGGTGGGTGTGTGATCCTTGACCAGGTGCTGCTGCTGCTGGTACATCACCTGCCAAGACCAGTTATGGTACTCCCCTCCCTACCCCCCCCCCCCCCGCTCCCATTGTTGTCAACCTCCACCATGAGTGGTGGTGGTGGGGGTCAACACTTCCTCCCATCACAACACGTATATGCCATTAAGAAACGAATTTATTAACCGACTTGAATGATATGCAATCACTAGGTGCAATGTTGTCAGTTGACCTAGTTAGACTTAAGTCCATGGAAATTAGTTTTGAATAAGTGTAGGAGCGGTATATACCATCCCTACACTTGGTGTAGGGATGGTATATACCGTCCCTACACCAAGTGTAGGAGCGGTATACACCATCCCTACACTTGGTGTAGGGACGGTATTGATGGGGAGCGGACACGGAGAGGTTGTTTACCAGTGTCGGGTGCGTGCTTGGGCATGTGAGGAGGGTGAGGAGTGATTACAAGTGCCTCCGTGCTTACAATGGTGCCTGGCTCCAGGGGTCGACGCCTGCATCCCTGCCCCCGTGATGAGGCACTGATGGACACGGCGGCGGGGCCTGGCCCACCGTGGCCCTCGTCCTCTGGCGGCCCACTCACCAGTTGACGTTGGTGAGTGGATAGTACAACACTATCCTCAGCTGCCTCTTCATGACGGGTGTTCCTCGGCCACTCCATGTCGCACTCTACCGTTGTATGGTGTGGTATCCCTCCACACCCGTTGGTATGAGGTACCTGCACCTTTGCAATTACGTTATTCACTCTCGTGTTCTTGAAGATATCCTCATATTGCACCCAAAATTTGCCAGTGTAGGCTACTGAACATATGGCCCTGTATGACTAGCTATCCTGCGAGATGGGGACTTTTGGTATCACTGCTGCCATATTCACTCTTGTGTTGATATCCTCATAATGCACCAGGAGTCTGCCAGTGCAGACTACTGATCACGTGCCTCTGTATGACTAACCATCCTGTGTGATGGGGATTTTTTTAGCATCACGTAGCTAGCTTTTTGACGCAATGTACTTCCCCTTCATATAGTCTAGGGCAGCTGCTCAAATGCAGGTGTACCTAATATATTAAAAGGGACGGTGGGGGGGGGGGGAGGGGGTGCAGAGGAGTAGGCGGGGGTGTAACAGGCGGCGGGTGGTGATGCTCTACACTTCCTGCTTGACGTGGTATGGTCACTTGTGGGTGGGAAGGTGGGCGTGTACGCGCGCGCCTGAACGTACGCACACTCCCACGCAAGGGGGGGGGGGTAGGGATGTTACAGCTCAGCGGACTTCACACACGGAGGACCCGTATGTAAAGTGTCCTAACTTGCGTGACAACTGGGAAAGTAGTCGCCTGAGAAAGCACATGAACCACAAATGGTTTGTCAGGTGGGAAGTGGCAGAGCCTTGTCACGTCAGTCTGACAGAACCCGCCCCACTGTGATGAGCGGTGTTCATGTCCTGAGCTCCGGCCCTCATGGTACACCCAACGGTCCCCACTTCCTGACACCAGGATAATTTTGCAGCAGGCCATCAATATCAGTGGACGGGAGGATTATTTTGCAGCAGGCCATCAATGTGTGTAGAGGTCCAAGTTCTTGGTTACAGACCAACTCGTCCTGTCAACTAATAGATGGCATTATTTTTATTTTTTGTGTTTTACATTATGGTGAGCAACGTTACAAATGTGACCCATTAAGGAAAATAAGAGCTCGCAGATGTTCACCATTTCTACGCATCGGACCCATTAGGCTGACCGAGATGCTTGGGTTCCTACGTTGGTGGTTAGGTGGAATTATATTAGTGGTGGAATATAGGTGAATATAGGAAAAGGTGAATTATATTAGTGGCACCTTAAGAGAAGAGCCTTCAGAGCCAGAGCGTCGACGCAGCCTCGTATAACTTTTCTAATGTCTAGGAATTATCTTATATGCTGGCAAATATGGAGGCGATTCCGGTGTGTACTCACCTAAGTGTGTGTGTGTGTGTGTGTGTGTGTGTGTGTGTGTGTGTGTGTGTGTGTGTGTGAGAGATGCTTCCTGGGAGTGGAGGCGAGTGGACACAAGCCAGGTGAGAGGTGGGGCCCAGGAGCTGAGGTGTTGGGGGCAGGATACACTGGAGAGTACTGTGACACGCACCGTTGACACCACAAGGTCAGGAAGGGTGACACAAGTGCCTTACTAATCTTTTACCGAGTAATGACAGACGCGCGTATTGAATGCTATATGCACAGTTGACTTGTATAATGAAGGCACATTAGATGCAGCTAATGTCTTCGGGTCGTGCAGAGGAGACTCGTTTAATTTGATTTATTTCTCTATTTTCAGGTATGGTTCCGGGGTGTTCCAGTCACCTGATGTATTACCAAAGTAAACCAAACTGGTTTACGGTAAGTGATGTTTGAAAATCCACCCCTCCCCCCTTTACCCCCTTAAACGAAAATACCTTAAACTTTTCCAAAAGTTTAAGGTCTGTTTGGGTCTGGAGTAGTGTTGCAGCTCTGTTGTACACCACAGTTATTTCTCTTTCATTGATGGCACAAAAGTTTACATTTTCTTCCGGGTATATCCAGAATATTTTTTCTCCAGAACTTCCTGAATTCCTGTTCTTGTTCCCTCTCCTTATAGAGTTTATTCCCTGAGGCGTCTATGATGTAGGAGAGCCGGTCGGCCGAGCGGACAGCACACTGGACTTGTGATCCTGGGTTCGATCCCAGGCGCCGGCGAGAAACAATGGGCAGCGTTTCTTTCACCCTATACCCCTGTTACCTAGCAGTAAAATAGGTACCTGGGTGTTAGTCAGCTGTCACGGGTTGCTTCCTGGGGGGTGGAGGCCTGGTTGAGGACCGGGCCGCGGGGATACTAAAGCCCCGAAATCATCTCAAGATAGGGTGTTCCTCAACTGAGTTTCCCATCAGGGCTTTTACTTTTTTTCAGGACATTCCTGGGTTTCTGTAGTCGACTTGAATTTGGCCTATTAGGTCATCCCATTTTTTCGTGTAGTCAGTTTTTGCATAGATCTTGCAGCTCATCTTGTAGTTCCCTTTGTAGTGTGTTGTGCTCGTCCGTCCACCCACTGTCCGTTGAGAGTTGTGATGCTTACTGGAGAGGGTTTAAAAGTTTCAGGATTGCCAGCGTCACTAATACTGGTAGGTGGTCGCTTGTGTTTACTAGTTCTCTTTCTATGCGGGTGTTTAGGAAGTGGAGGTTGTTTAACAGCATTATGTCTTCCCACTCTGTTCTTGTCTGACTGAAGTTGGGAAGTCTGGGCCCAGATGGGTTAGATTTCCGTTCATTATTTTATTATGGATGGTTTCTCCTGCCTGGTTGTTCTTTCCGTGTCCCCAGAGTTCCGTGTTTGGCGTTCAGATCTCCCAGGAAATAGGCAGGTCTGTTCCTTCTGGAGAGTTTCATGATGTCGGCCAGGGGAAGATAAGGTCGCTTCCCTCTCCCAGATACCTGTCACTCACCCCCCCCCCCCCCCTACACCTTCCTTCACAGTTGCTCCCCCTCCCATCTTCCCCTCTCCTCATAATACAATGTATATTGTATATTGTAGACATTATACAATGTCTGGCTCATTATATCTGCATGTTTGTGTCATGTGGTAGCATGTGGCGGGGGCGTGTCCCTCACCCCACATACGCTGTTGGAACTAACAGGAGCGGCGGCGGCAGGCTACCTCACACCTTGGCTTATGTTGAGATGATTTCGGGGATTAGTGTCCCCGCGGCCCGGTCCTCAACCAGGCCTCCTTTTTGTTACACATCCCCAGGAAGCAGCCCGTAGCAGCTGTCTAACTCCCAGGTACCTATTTACTGCTAGGCGAACAGGGACATCATCGTGAAAGAAACTGCCTATTTGTTTCCGCCTCCACCGGGGATCGAACCCGGAACCTCAGGGCTACGAATCCCGAGCGCTGTCTACTCAGCTGTCAGGCCCCCGTCCAACTGTTCCCGTCATCGTTCAATCGTCTCTGTCGGTGTGTTTTGCCTTAATCATCCCAGCCGGCCGTCGGGGTCTCGCTCTTCACAAGCGTTCATCAATGTTCAAATATTGACTTCTCAATTAGTTATGTGGTTACAGTTGTTAGGGGAGCGGCATGGTGCCTACGTCTGTGTCAGAATACACACACTTATGGGTCCTGTAGTATCTACGTCTTCGACTCGATCGAAGATTTCCGGGTTCGATCCCCGGGCGGGAAAAATGGCCTCTCGAGTATTCCTACACAACCGAATCAGATTCTTCCTATAGGGGATGAAAACAGATATTTGTAGTGTTGCCACCAGAGGGGACGACGGTGTGGGAGGAGGGGTGAGGGAGGGGGTGTGGGGGTGAGAAGGGGGGTGTGGGATGAGGGGGAGGGGTGTGGGGGTGAGAAGAGGGGTGTGGGATGAGGGAGGGGGTGTGGGGGTGAGAAGGGGTGTGTGGGATGAGGGAGGGGGTGTGGGGGTGAGAAGGGGGTGTTGTATAGAGTTACCGTGTAGACAGGAGGTGAGGAGCCTGCAGCAAGAGGTGTTGACAGTGTTGCGTCACACACCACTACCAAAATAGCTGTGGCTAATCCATTACTCTTCTTTCCTGGTGATACGCGGCTCCGGCCGTGGGAGGGGGAGGGGGGCGGGGGGAACCAGGGGGGGTAGGGATTACAGAAGCTCTTTGTGATGTCCTGGCGTGGGGGGGGGAGGGGAGTGTGACCTCGGTAATGGTAACGATATTAATAACCTGTTGCAAGCTATGGCCTCCATGTGTGCTACAAACCTGCACTAGTTGTTGCTGGAGGTGTGGAGTAAGTTTGGCTGGTGTGTGGGCAGCTTAACACCTCCCGGTAAGACCCGGGTTCTACTGGTACTTTTATAGTAGGATTACATCGGGTACCCGGCGGTGCCCGAGTCCCTCTGGCTCTATCGCTATGCATCTCTCTCTCTCTCCTTCTCTCCCATTCTCCCTTCCCCCCCCCGTCAATACCCGAGTTCACTATTATTTAAATTAGTGTTGAATTCTATAAATTCGGGGCGTTGGCACCCCCCTTCAGGGGAGGCACTGGGGACCACCCCCATGATACTCCCGATAAGAACGGGCTCACCATAGCCCGTGCTACCAGGAACTTATTGTTCCAGGTAGCGAATCTTAATCATCCCGATAACGTAACCATTAAGCCTGTACAGTTTAGTGAGACTAGCAGAAGCGTCTGGCCGCCAGCCTCGTACAGTCAGTCATGTATAACGTTCAACATTTAGTATGCAAGGTATACTGTAATACTTAGAGTAGGTATTGGTCGCACGGACGAATATGGACTCTTTCTCGCACACTATTAATTTTGTAAAGGGAGTGAGGGCAACACCCATATATCCACGTCCCCTGGACCGTGGATATGCGCTAAATATGGACTGAGATAGTGTATAGACCTCCGCTTGCTTATTTAGGTCCAGGATAGGTTAGGTTGTGTGTGTAATGGTGCACGTCTGGCATGCTGTATGGTGCAGTCCTATTGTACGAAACGTGACCTTTTGGGGCTTGAGGTTATCTTGAGATGATTTCGGGGCTTTTTAGTGTCCCCGCGGCCCGATCCTCGACCAGGCCTCCATCCCCAGGAAGCAGCCCGTGACAGCTGACTAACACCCAGGTACCTATTATACTGCTAGGTAACAGGGGCATAGGGTGAAAGAAACTCTGCCCATTGTTTCTCGCCGACGCCCGGGATCGAACCCAGAACCACAGGATCACAAGTCCCGCGTGCTGTCCGCTCGGCCGACCGGGGTCAATAGTTCATTTTTGTACCTTCGACCAAAAGTTGCTATAATTATAGTTTTTATAGTTGTATATGTGACACAATATTGCGTTTAGCTCGTTTCCAAGGTAGACTGTTTGAAGAGAAGGGGCGGCACAGGACAGGGGAAAGGATGATGATATAGATTCAGCAACTCTGAGCCAAAAGTTGCAAGTAGCACGGGCTATGGTGAGCCCGTAGTGGACTTACCTGGCACAGGAGCGGGGCTGGAAAAGGAGAAAGGTGAACAAAATAAACAGGCGGGGAAGGAATTAGGCAATTGGGGGTTGAGGAGAGGGTGTGCAGGAGGGCCTCTCGCAGTGTTCGAGAGAGAACTCGTGAACACCTCCAAACAATACCTGATCAACCAGGCTGGGATTCATACGTCAGGCTGCGAGCAGCCGCGTCCAACAGTCTGGTGGACCACTCCACCAACCAGGGAGGCCTGGTCAGAGACCGGGCCGCTGGGGCTTTGATCCTGGGAACCATGAAGGTAAGTAACCCCCGTCTCCTAACATGTACTCTACCTCCGTGTACTGTACGTGTCCTCGCCCACCCAGGGTTCACGACCCACTGGTGTAGATGGTAACACGTTGTGCCTAACGTCGCTGTGGCCGGCGGTGCTCGGGGAAGCAGCGTTCTCACACGTGGGCCTAATTGCTCCCTAACATAGCACCCATTTTTCCCTAAAACAAAGACGTGCGGCAGTGGGCGGGTGCAACCCGTTCTCGCACTTTCGTCCAGTCAATATTGACTTGTTAAATAAGTGCATATGTGACATACTAATTGATTGTGAATATTTTAGTTTACCTTGATAAGGTTCATAGAAAACACCGCCCTTACCTAACCACCTTCGTATGTTAAGATAAGCATCTTATTGTTTCTTATGGCGGGTGAGCTGCCCTTCTCTAACTTTGCCTCGGTGGAAAATGCCACTGTTTGACCTGACCTGAACGTACCAACCCACGCAACCCTCCCAACCTATGAGGTCAATGCAAAGAAAACGTCAAAATGACCATGCTTTATATTTTACTAATACGTTAAGGAAATGGTCGAGTTCGTGAAAAATGCGACGCATTAGATGAGAGCTCCTACAGGGGGGATGGGGGGGGGAGGGTGTTGAGGTTCACTACTGGTGGGGGAGGGTGAGGGGGTCGCCAGGGGAGGGAGGGGGGAGGACAACGTCCGGGGTATACACAAGTTAAATATACGAGAGGCTGGTAAAATACACAGGTAAACTGTAAGATACAAACATGTCTGGGTTGTAGAGTGTAACATTACAGGACGGAGACTGGTGAATGGTGAGGCTGGCTCCTCCGCCTGCTGGGGGGGGGGGGCAGGTGTTGACTGACAGTTGCACCCCCCCCCTGCATAGTTACCCTGTAGGTGGTGGTGGAGTGTTGCAGGGAGGGGAGGAGGGTTGGTGTGGGTGAGTAGTGGTGGTATAACTATGGGTTACCTTACCTTACCTTGAGGTTGCCTTACCTATGGGTTGTTGGGGGGAAAAGACCAATGGCATTGTTGGCATGGCCGGGATGGAAGGGGAAGGGGGGAGGATGTGCACCAGGTGTGTCAACATTCCTCATTCATGAGGTTCCGGAGTAGGTGGCAGTAGTGGGAGGCGGGGACAAGAGTAGGTGGTGTTGTAGGGGTGGGAGGTGGAGGTGGCTCCACCATACTGGTGTGGGGGTTTACTTCAAGATCACACAACATTGCAGTAGTCGGACGCAAGACGGGTCCTGGTTGGGCCCCAAACAATATCATCATATGGGCCAATAGGCCTTCTGCAGTTACCTTTGTTCTTATGTATCGTGCCTGACAATGGTCACCTACACCACACCACCGCGGTCTTGGACCCTCACTTGACGGGTCAAACATCAGTGCTCTAGGTCAGGAAGGGTCATACCTTCGTCGTCGTCCCTTCACCTTCTAGTGTGTGGTCTGGTCAACATACTCTAGACAAGATAGGTATTAAACAATATATATACATGGAAAATACTAGAGGTCGCAGATCCCAAGTTTGCACAGTAGCAGAACCTAAGCACATGACCTAACTGGACACAAAATTCTAATACACAATAATGTTTATTTACATAAGAGACAATACAGATTTTGGATATCCAGCACGTTAAAAATGGATATCCAGCACGTTAAAAATGGATATCCAGCACGTTAAAAATGGATATCCAGCACGTTAAAAATGGATATCCAGCACGTTAAAAATGGATGTCCAGCACGTTAAAAATGGATATCCAGCACGTTAAAAATGGATATCCAGCACGTTAAAAATGGATGTCCAGCACGTTAAAAATGGATGACTTTTTAACATGCTCTTTGTGGTCGGCCGCTGCTTGGACGAGCATAACCCGAGGCCGGGTAAGCCTAACGCTAAAACACTCACACACTCACTCTCACACACACACTGGCGTGAGTGTGGTAATGGGGGAGTGTGTGAGAGTGAAGTAATGTTAGCGCCAGTCACTGAGCCATACAACACGAGGCCACCCGCGGGGGTCAACAACCTCCCACCTGGCTACACTTCAGGTAAACACTCGCATGGTTGGTGTATTGGCCAACCCGGCCACGACACACAACAACACACACACCCATTCTTTAATGCTACACACCAGTAGTAATGGTGGTGGTAGTAATAGTTGTAATTTTTTTTTTAATTTTGCCCCGAGGGGCGAGTTTATTGGGCAGCGCCACTCATCTTGAGTGGACACACCGCTATAGCAGCATGTACAACACTCCCCAATAGGAAGAAAACCCGCTGGGTTGTTCATCCTAGTATAGCAGTAGCAGCAGCAGTAATATTAATATCAAAGACTATTCATCTTTGATGTTAATGTACAATTATATTCTTCACAACGTTCAACCAGTAAAACATAAATGATCAGGATCTCCTAAACGACTGACTTGGCTTGTCTGGTCCACTGTCCTCACAGGCATCAGCAGCTATACTTGGAGAATATTAGAGACTTGGGGCCAGATTCACGAAGCAATTACGCAAGTACTTACGAACGTGTACATCTTTCCTCAATCTTTGACGGATTCGGTTACATTTATTAAACAATTTACAAGCATGAAAACTTGCCAATCAACTGTTGTTATTGTTATAAACAGCCTCCTGGTGCTTCGGAGCTCATTAACTGTTTAATATTTGTAAACTAAGCCGCCTAAGATTGAGAAAAGATGTACAGGTTCGTAAGTGTTTGCGTAACTTGCGTAACTTCTTCGTGAATCTGGCCCCAGGTCTAAAGCTGTGAACCTAAAGAATTAAGAGCCTGAGATACGGTGGGGCCTGTACAATAGCCCCATTGAGAAGGGGTCGCCAGAACTATACTTCCAACCTCTAAATATATGATAAAAATACTAACAAATCGAAAATTAGTTTGAGGATATTGAGAAGAAAAACCCATTCCAAACGGTACGTGATCAAACAGACTGCAGTGTAAACTCTGAGAGTTGCGGGTACTAACAGTCTCATAGAACAGACTTATCAACGAGACGGTCTGGTTACTGGGGAGTGGGGGGTAGTGAGCCCCCGGAACCACCAAGATTAAAGATTGAACTGAATAAATAGTTAGGTAAGTCAGTATTTGACATAGCCGGCTCACTGTGGCGGGCGGCCGCCGCTGTGATCCCTTCTTAAAACCGCATTGAAATCTCGTATAAATTTGGCCGGTACTTGTGTCCCGGCGGAAGTGGTGACTATAGAGGGAGGGGAGCGTGGCCTAGACCAAGAAGCACACACCAGGGGAGGGGTAAAATGGTGGTGGTGGTGATGGTGGTAGGGAGGATTATGTGGGTGGTGGTAACGATGGGGGTAAGTAGGTTAATGGGGTGATGGGGTTTGACGCGATGGTGTAATGTTGTTAAGGTTCAGAGTCGGCTGGGTAGCGCGCGCAAGCACACGCAAGCACACGCACGCGCGCAAGCACACGCAAGCACACGCACGCACGCGCGCAAGCACGCGCGCGCGCACACACACACACACACACACACACACACACACACACACACACACACACACACACACACACACACACACACACACACCAGGAAAACCTTCACGGAGACATACCGGAGATACACACAATTAAAACATTCATGCCAGAACAAGAAAAAAACTGGGAAGTTATCCAAGAAATGGGGGATATAAACCTGAATTACTTCGTTAGCTGTACAACATGTCTTTAAAGAACACAATAAAGTAGCCGTCACAACTCTGAGAAAATTGACAGGTTGGATAACAAGAACCTTTCATACAAGAGATGGCAGACCAATGATAATTTTCAAGATGCTAGTGCTCTCTTGAGTGGAACACGGTTGCATAATGACGGCCCCTTTAGAAGCTGGAGAAATTGCTGATCTGGAGAGCGTGCAGAGATCGATCTTTTTCTGCTAGGGACCGACTAAAATGCTTAAATCTGTATTCTCTTGAACGCAGGCGGGAGAGAGATATAATAATTTACAGGTGGGAAAATAGTAGAGGGGTCCTTAACCTGCACACAGAAATAATGTATCATGAGACAAGAAGACATGGCAGGATATGCAGTATACACCCGTTGAAAAGCAGTAGGTACTCTGCTCCTGTGGCAGGTGAGTACGACGAGCTCACCATAGCCCGTGCTGCTTAGAACTTTCGTTCCGAGTAGCTGAGCCTAAACCAACAAGAACAGATACTCTGATTCACGACCAAAGTTCTCACGCACTCCAAAAAATCTACCACTTAACGGGCAATTCATGCCCGTGTCACCTCTTGGGTGGCTTAATCTTCTATCAGGTACTGTGAGAGAACTCTATCAATATCATAGGCCCGAGACTGTTCAACATTCTTCCATTACAAATAATGGATTACAATTAACTGATTACAAACGTAAGATACGGAGGGAAATGTAGAATAGGACCAGTGAGAAGTGCCATAGGCACAATCAGAGAACACAGCCTGTTCGATCAAGAACACAGCCAAGTTCGATCGATCCTGGCCTTAGGCCGGGCTCGGGAAATTTGTGAATTCGAACACAAAATGAGGTCCATGGGAATAACTGGTAAAGTAGGACGGTGGATACTCTTTGTTCTGTTCGACAGAAAACTAAGTCAACCATATAAAATAGTTCAAGCGCAGTTAAAAGCTCTGTACCTCAGGGTACAGTCCTTGCACCATTGCTTTTCCTTATTCTCATATCAGATATAGACAAAAATACAAGTTACGACTTCGTGTCGTCCTTTGCAGATGACACAAAAATCAGCATGAAAATTACCTCTGCTGAAGACATTGAAAAATACAGGCAGATATTAATAAAGTTTTCGACTGGGCAGCAGACAATATCATGATGTTTAACAGTGATAAATTCCAGGTACTCAGGTACGGTAAAAATGAGAACCTTAAGCATAATACAGGGTACAAAACACCATAGTAATCAAATATGCCCATAGTAGGAAAACAGCATGTCAAGGATTTGGGAATAATGATGTCTGACGACCTAACTTTTAGGGAGCATAACCAAGCAAATATTGCGTCAGCCAGAAAAAATGATAGGATAGATTACGAGAACTTTCAAGTCCAGAGATCCCATCACAATGGTTGTACTCTTCGAGTCACTTGTGTTGTCCCGTCTCGAGTACTGCTCAGTACTCACTTCCCCCTTCAGAGCAGGAGAGATTGCTGAAATAGAGGGAATACAGAGAACATATACGGCACGCATAGACGAGATAAAACACCTAAATTATTGGGATCGTCTCAAAGCTCTCCAAATGTACTCTCTAGAAAGGAGACGAGAGAGATACCAAATAATATACACCTGGAAAATACTGGAGGGTCAGGTCCCAAATCTACACAGTAAAATAACAGCGTACTGGAGTGAACGATATGGAAGAACAGTTTCCACAGTTTCTCTGAGACATTTCAATATTCCCTGCATATGATTCCATTATTCATTAATTGTTACTAGTGTCATTACTGAATTCAAAGGTGAGAGAAGTAAGAAATAATTGTTTCTAGCAGTTATATACATTCCTGTGTCCAGTTTATGTGCTACATCCATATTTCTTGCATTGCCACTTGTTGTGTTGAATCTTTTTAATGAAATTTTGCAATTGCACTTCCAGTTTTTATTCTAAATTGCTGTGCTTAGTCTGGTTTAATTAATTTACATACATCTAATTCCAGTCATTTTTTTAATGAAAGATTGCTAAATTTAGTTTACAATTGCTTGTTCTTGATTATTTTCTTGCCTAGCCCAATTTAATAATTTTATTTCTGCCATTTTTACTTTAGCCAAGTTGATATTTTTTTGTGTTTATTTTTGTGTATACTATTTCTGATGCCAGGTGCACTTAATTATAATCTGCGTTCAAATATTACTTCCACGGCTGTGACAATGCCTACCACTGTTGAAACCCCTTCAGAATCAATGGGAACAGTTGCTCGTCCCAATGGCCAGAGATCAGCTCAGGAAATGGCTATTCCTCTTTTTGCTGGGGAATCGCGTTTATTAGAATCATGGTTTAGTAAGGTTGAAGCGAAAACAGTTGCACGTTTTTCTAAGCCTATTGAAGCCAAATACTTAGCAATTGCACGGTCAGCTGTGGACACAACCAAAGGTGATGCACGTTTTGTTGTTGACGAGACTGATGAGGAAGATGACAATGAACTTACCCAGACAGATACTCCTACTCGGACACCACCTCCTGTGGTTGACAGACCACTGGATGTTCAGCAACCCCATACTAGCAATTATAATCTTAGATCTAGACCTCTCGTTTCAACCGTGCACTCACCACATGTCCATTGGCTAGATGTTAACGAGGATATCTCTCAAGATGATAGTTTGTCGCATGAAGTTTCACCTGTTCCGGACCTTCAGTCAGAGCCAGAGTTGTATAGTGCTCTGGATGAGCTAGGTGTAGATATCCGCAGAATTTATAATTGATTGCACTCTGCAGTTATTCTGTTTGTTTTGAAAAAAAAAAACTCATTTGCAGTATTTCTACCACATGTGTCTTATTATTACCATTATATATAATGTATAGTTTTTCTCAACTTTATTTGGTTATAAATTAGATGCCATTGTTAAGTCTACTACCATTTGTATTTTTACAGTGCTTGTCATAAGAGTTATTATTGTTCTAGCAACCACATTGTGGCCAGTGAATCCTGACTGCTATCACGCAGATGTTAGTCTTCTTGATCCAGGTCTTGTATATGCTTGTAAATATATTGCACATTATATATATTGTACATTGGTCTTGTAAATATATTGTATATTTCAAAAAAAAAAAAAAAAAAAAAAAAAAAAAAAAAAAAAAAAAAAAAAAAAAAAAAGAGAAAAAAAAAAATTATCTATCTTGAAATTCAATTGTGGTTGTTAGGTCAGAACTTTGTTCTATTAATGTAATAATTGTTTAATTTTGTATGGTTTTCAAGCACATGCCATTGACACATGTTAATAATTTTGTTTAGGCAATACCTTGAGTTGTATTGTTCATATCTGATCAGTAGACATACACATGTTCTTAATACTCTGGTTTAATCAAAGCATTGTTACCATGATTTTCACCTATTATGATGAATTTTTTTTTTTGGTGCATATATGCCGAGTTGTTTGTATTACGCACACCTGATCTTCTTTCAATGTTTTATTATGCAAATTTCACATGTAAGCCATTATTGTATGCCACCGAGGTCCTTTCAGTATCATTGTAACTATATAGCTAGCCAGAGCTTGTCGACAAGGGACGTCGACTTGGTAGCGTGTCCGAGCGGTGTTATACTCAAATTCTGTCAGTTGAAATGTAACCAATCACAGGCAAGTAGGCCTCTGACGTCATGCCAGACAGAGGAGCATCAAGCATGCTCCCAGCAGCCTCAGTTATCCTCACAAACTCAGAGTAGAAGGACCTCGGCTGGGCAGATATTTACCTTGCTATCTCAGTCAATAAATATATACAGAAGCGACTACTGAGTCTACATTCTACCCGAACAAGGCAAACGAATAAATACAGAGAACATATACGGGATACATAAACGCGATAAAGCATCTCAATTATTGGGATCGTCTCAAATCCCTCCAAATGTACTCCCTACCTGAGCCTACTGGGCTCTTATCATACCTACACTTGAAACTGTGTATGGAGTCAGTCTCCACCACATCACTAATCCATTCCATCTGTTAACTATTGACACATCTGTTAATTAGCAGGCCCACATGTGCGCCTGCGAGCAGCGCCAACCAACAGCCTGTTGGACCAAGCTCTCGGGTCAAGCCTGGCCTCCGACGGGGCCGGACGAGAGGAAATATTTTAGCACGAGGTATAGAGGCTTAACCCAGCTTGCAGCCGTGGAGGCCATCTCTATCAACACTAGACTAGTAGGGTGAGGTTAATGAGCTTAAGCTGACTGGTCCCTCCCACGGTCAGTGTTAGAGAAGCGCCTCCCTGTGTCACCACCCCCAGCAGCCGTGGAGGTCAGTGGGGTCCTGCTGTGTAATCATCAGTGCTGTGATGATCCGCTACATTCACTGGTCCTGACCCTCGACACCAGCACGGATGCCTGTCTGGAATTCCTATTTGGGTTTGTGCCGTAAATATAGCCCGTCTCGTGACCGGGAAGTTGGTTAATGTGTATAGTCTCTGTTAGAGGAGAGTGGCACTTGGGGGGATGAATGAGGGTGCGCGCGCGCGCTGCTGGTGGGTGGGAGGGGGTGTGTGTGTGTGTGGCAAGAGTGTGAGGGCAGTAGGTGGTAGTGTGTGGCCGGGGGAGGACGTCATTACTGTGCCCGTGTTGCTGCTGCTGCTGCTAGCACTGGTCTGCTCACTCCTGGTGTGTCACCAGCCTGGACACCCGGGGCTGGACCACCGCCTTGGTCACCTGTACCGTGCACACCCACACCTCCTGGGTCAGTTGGCAGCCGAGGAGAATGAAGGGTTTGTAGTTATGTAGTATGGGCATAATTTGTGGGGGGTGATGTCCCCCCATACTGGGGATACATCAGGTATCACGCAGGGCTCCTGCTGCTGCTCTACCTGTTGACTCTTGCTGGACTTGCCCAGTCCCACGCTGCTTCTCACGTCCGACTAACAGTCGCATCGCGTTTGCTCAAAGTTTCAACCCAACTTGTTAATGAAGATTTAGGTTTCAGAGGAGCTAGTTTTGTTTTCAACAGTACGTTACTGTACCCCCAGTGCTCGGTACCCCCAGTGCTCGAAGGTGTGTCACGGTACCCCCTGTACTCCCCCCCCCCTGCCCTGTGAGCACACTATAGAGGAGAAATATTTTGTGCGTTAAGATGCTGGGAAGACGTGTAGTATCTTAGTGCAGCAGTGGTATGTGGCGGTGCGGCCCTCGTAATGACCGGGCCGCTCAAACTGTTGCAGTTAGCAGCATCAGTTTAGGGGTGACGTCATGAAGCAGGCAACCTTGACCCTAAAGTCTCCCGCCACCGCCGCCCACCTTCTTGACGCCACAATTGTTGAAAGTGTAGCGTAGCTGGCCCCTCCCCCCCCCCCTGTACCCCTGTGTTCCACGGTACCCCCTGTACCCCGTGTGTTCCTCACCCCCCCCTCTCCCACCCTCCAGTGTGGAGCGGGGATCGAACCCAGGACCCCGGGGTTGAGTCGACAACGTGCCCTGCTGTCAGGGAGGGATTGTAAACCTAATCTAAAGGCTGGGGCATAACTAGTCGAGCTCTCGGAGTGTTCAAAAGGGAACATGATGAACACCTGCAAAGGATAAGTGATCAACTGGGCTGTGATAAATACGTCAGAGTGCGAACAGTGGCGTCTAATAACCTTGTTAGGTAGACGACTTGGTCAGGGACTGGGCTGTAGGGACACTGTTCCTCGCATGAGATTATTGCATGTCCACACGGGACGCTAGGCTAGTGTCAAGTCGGGGCCCAAGAGCTGCGTCCTACTCTCCGCCAGCACCCAGGCCAGAGCGAGTGGCCCCACAACTTAAGTGCCCAACCATCATCTTCCAAACTCGTTCAGTTACAGCTTGTACGGTACAAGTGGCCTTGTTCTGGTGTCCAAGACCTGTGTTGGGGTATCACTCACTCCTTACAAGATGTCCAGTACATCTTCCTCAGTCATGACGACGTAGGTTGTCACTTGGGTGGTTTATGAACCCCGGAGCACTACGAGGTAGTTAATAACAGTAGTAACCTTGGGCCAGATTCACGAAGCAGTTCCGCAAGCACTTACGAACCTGTGCATCTTTTCTCAGTCATTAAACAGTTAATGAGCTCCGAAGCACAAGGAGGCTGTTTATAACAATAACAACAGTTGATTGGCAAGTTTTCATGCTTGTAAACTGTATAATAAATGTAACCAAAGCCGTCAAAGATTGAGGAAAGATGTGCAGGTTCGTAAGTACTTACGAAACTGCTTCGTGAATCTGGCCTCTTGGGTCGTAAGATTAACACAAACTCTGAAATTATTTAACAAATGCAGACTAAGCCGCCATGATTGAGGAGAGATGGACAAGTGTCGTTAGTGACACGTTAAATGGCTGGTGAATCCAGGCCCTAGTACTCGCCTAGTTGTGCTTGCGGGGGTTGAGCTCTGGCTCTTTGGTCCCGCCTCAATGAGTGTTGAACCTGTTGGGCGTCCTCTGGCACGAGCGCATACAACAGCCTCTCCCCAGGCACTGTGGCACTAGTGCCTCTTCCCCTAGGCACTGTGATACTAGTGCCTCTTCCCTGAGGCACTGTGGCACTAGTGCCTCCCAACAAATATATGAAATAATTCTGTAGCCCAAGTCAAGCTGGCCCCGAGCCAACCTTCTGGAGTAGAACAACTCTGAGAACCCCATCCAGGTACGATCCAGGTATATAAATGGACGTGTGAAAGTAACTAGACACGTTTCGGGTTGTACTGGTTGAGGTCCTGCGGGTCGCTCCAAGCAACAGTCTTCTGGATCAAGTTACCTTTAGACAAGCGTGGTCCGAGGCCGGGTTTGGTAACTCACTCCGGGTATACTGTACTCCGGGTATACTGTACTCCAGGTATACTGTACTCCGGGTATACGACGACAGCCACACACAATAGTGTCGTGAACTACAGCCTCAAGATCTAGACTGTAATGCTAGAACATGTTCACGATCCCTACGATACTAGAGCATTAAAATAGTGAATTAATGTGTAATGTTGAAGACATTCGGAGGAGTAAAGTGTTGACCAAGTTTGTCGGGGAGTCAAACACGTCAGACCGGAACTAGGGGATTTGGTCCGCATTGGCAACACAGCGGATGCAAGCCAATTAGTACAGGAGTTGGTATTGGCATTCCGCCGGTTGGTCACTGTTGCATAACTCGACAATATTTTGCAACAAACCCCCCCCCCCCTAGCTTTAACCCCTCCCTCCCCCCCCCTCTCCCTCCCCCCGTCATATCCGCTCCCTCCCCTAACACCCCTGTCCCCTACCCCCTGCCCATTGTCCTCAGCTGGGAGTTTTCGTCGCCATTGCTCAGTCATCACTTTTTATCCATTTATTTTAGAAATTATATCATTTTAACGTTGCAGGAATACGCCGCCGGGATGGTGTGGGAGTGGGTAGTGGTGGGATAGTGGGGGAAGCGCCTGGGATGGTTGGGGAAGGTGGGGGTGGTGAGAGTGGGGGCTAGTGTGGAGAGATAGGAGTGTAGGAAGGATGTGACTGTTGGGGCTGTGTACGTCACATCTCAAGACGGAAGATAAGACACCGGAAGTCTACACCAAATGACTGGCGGGGTAGTTCAGACACGGTCCTGAAGATATACCAACCTGCAGTGGGCCTTGAGTAAGGGATATACTCCAGGTCAGTAAGGGAATGAAGTAACCCAGAGTTACTCCCATCCCCGGAGCGCCCGCACTAATGCCCATGAAAAAATTAATATATATTTAGGCCAGGTGAAATGATAGTGTGTGGGGGAGAGGGATAGTGTTGTGGAGGAGAGTGGCGGAGGAGAGGGGGGTAGTGTGTGTGTGGTGAGAGGTGAGGATGGTGCAGACAGCAGGCGCATGCGTGTGTCGTGAGGTTACTGATGGAGGTAATGATGCTGCACCTTAACTGATGATGGCCGGCAGAGGACTCTCCACTCCCTCCATCCCACCTCCACTCCCTCCATCCCACCTCCACTCCCTCCATCCCACCTCCATCCCACCTCCACTCCCTCCATCCCACCTCCACTCCCTCCATCCCACCTCCAGTGCCACGTCCACTCACAGGCCATCTTCCTCACGTCACACTCGCCGGAGTCTAGTCAACATTTAAGTATCGTAATACTCACGTTTTCTCACCACCGGCCTTCATACCTTAAATAGGTTAATAGATTCCAACGTTTCTGTTAGGCAAGGCAAAAACCATTACATTTTTTACGGAGTGGTTACCTTGTGGATACCTTGTGGAACGGGGAGGGTCGCTCGCTGCTGGTGGCTCAATGTTGAGAGAAATAAGGTATCCTTTCCCGTTATTAGGGGCATACCTGGAGTATATCTGGAGTGTGGTCTGGGAGTTGTTCTACTCCCCAAGCCCGGCCTGCCAGGCTGTTGCTTTGAGCGGCCCACATATCCACTACAGCCTGGTTGGTCCGGCACCTCTTGCAAGAAGTTATCTAAGTGCCTCTTGACTACATTCATATCTGTAGCAATATTTATAATGCTTACTGGGAGGGTGTTGAACAGCCGTGGAGCCCTGAGGTTGAGGCATTGTTCTCTGATTGTGACTATGGCACCTAAATGGCACCCATGGCAGGATGCCATGGGTGCCATTTAGGGGATTTAGGGGTGCCGTTTAGGGGAGCCGGTCGGCCGAACAGACAGCAAGTGGGACTTGTGATCCTGTGGTCCTGGGTTCGATCCCAGCCGCCGGCGAGAAACAATGGGCACAGTTTCTTTCACCCTATGCCCCTGTTACCTAGCAGTAAATTAGGTACCTGGGTGTTAGTCAGCTGTCACGGGCTGCTTCTTGGGGGTGGAGGCCTGGTCGAGGACCGGGCCGCGGGGACACTTAAAAAGCCCCGAAATCATCTCAAGATAACCTCAAGATATGCCTGTTGGTGATCGAGGTCCCCCTAGGGTGTAGGCCAACTACTGACCTGCCCAGGATGTAATTAACAACAGTCGTTCAACTCCCGCCTACCTAATTTCATCTGTGTGGTCAACCGGTGGAAATGTGGCCAAACGGCTGGTCCTGACCGGGAATCGAACCCGGAACCATTCGCTTCGGTGTAGACTGCACTGAACATGCTATAGAACGCTGTTAATGATGTAGTCGCTGTTGTTGGTGTTTGGCAGAGAACTTTTGGTTTAACTCGTGAGTACAGTCATGAGGTAAAGGTTTCAGTCAGGTAGTGTTGGTAGGAAGGCGAGCGAGGAGAGGAAGGTAACAGATAAAGCTTCTACAATCAGTCATGTTATCACCATTATCACAATTGGTGAATAAAGCCCGTTTGATACGGCACTGTGTCGTCACCGCCTATCATCTTCGGCTGATATGAACACCAGTCAAGAGCCGTGACTGTATCTGGCGACCTTTGGCGCGCTCCACACTGCTAATCTAAAAGTTCTCCAGGAATGATAAAGTATCACACTGTTCAACCCCATCTCTCCCCCACCTACAAATTGAACCCCATCCCCTTAAAAATAATGTTTTACAGTGTAAAACGTGTATAAACATCAGAGGTCCCCGGTTGTTCAACGTCCTCCCAGCGACTATTAGAAATATTGCCGGAACAACCGTGGACATCTTCAAGAGAAAACTGGACTGTTTTCTAAGAGAAGTTCCGGATCAGCCGGGCTGTGGTGGGTATGTGGCCCTGCGGGCCGCTCCAAGCAACAACCTGGTGGACCAAACTCTCACAAGTCAAGCCTGGCCTCGGGCCGGGCTTGGGGAGTAGAAGAACTCCCAGAACCCCATCAAACAAGCAGGTCTTCCTCTCCCCTCCCTCTTGGTAAACAAGTTTTCCGTCGCAGGGGGACGGAAGATGTTGAGAACGGCGACCCAATTGGCTGTGAGTAGTAACATAGTCCCGCTTCTGACCAATGGATGGAGGATAGTATTGCATGGCAGAAATAAATCCTCTGGCCGTGTTGGGCTCAAGTTCTTTGATAACTTGTTCCTTGCCGTGTTTGTAAACTGAGAGAGGAGTGGGTTATATCTGGCAGACCAGGCAGCTCCAGAAATGTTGGTCACAGGCAATCTTGAGGTTATCTTGAGATGATTTCGGGGCTTTTAGTGTCCCCGCGGCCCGGTCCTCGACCAGGCCTCCACCCCCAGGAAGCAGCCCGTGACAGCTGACTAACACCCAGGTACCTATTTTACTGCTAGGTAACAGGGGCATAGAGTGAAAGAAACTCTGCCCATTGTTTCTCGCCGGCGCCTGGGATCGAACCCAGGACCACAGGATCACAAGTCCAGTGTGTTGTCCGCTCGGCCGACCGGGCAAGACTGCGGGAGTAAAACTACTTTCGAAATACAGGCAATCAACGGGTGTATTGGTTGATGCTCTCGCTGAACTCTTTTTAAATGTGAAAACAAATGAGAGAACTGAGGCGTTGGATTAATTAAACTGAGAATGGTTAGAGGTTAGGTGATCTTGGAGTGGTTCAGGAGAGAAGTGTCTCCAGGGACCCGGTCTCTGGCCCTGCCTCCATGGTATGCTCCAGGTATGGTATAGGTATACTCCAGATATGCTCTATGTCGACCGTTGCTGTGTGCTGCTGTCTGACCTATGCATCACAGTCCGGTTAGGTGAATATTTCTGTGTGCGGGGCCATGTACTCATTACCCTGGGTAAAATATTAAGGAATGGAACAAACTCCGATGATTCACTTCCCTGGCACTCTGTTAAGTGACGGTATCTCCTGTGTGGGGCGCTGCTCTTCCTACGTACTGTATCCGTACACTAGGCTTCCTGATCAACTAGGATACCTTATCAACCAGGTTGTGACTCATACGTCAGGTTGCGAGCAGCCGCGTCCAACAGCCTGGTTGACCACACCACCAGCCAGGAGGCCTGGTCAGAGACCGGGCCGCATTGATGTTGATCCCGGAACCAAGAGGAGGTAGTCAACAGGTAATGTGTGTTGTGGCGTCTGGGTGTTGTAAGTGGGTTGTAGAGGTGTAAGCGGGTATTATATAAAGTACAGTAGATGTAATAGCAACGTTATCAGTGTGTGATAGCGAGGAGACGATAGCGCCTGTGGCGCAGTACTGGCGTCTCTGGTGCCCGGGAAGGTCTTCCTCCTGACACTCTTCACCCATACTAACCCATCTGGTGTAGTGGCTGCTGGTGTAGGCCAAGTGTGGTGTTACTGTGGTGGTGACCCGTCACCCTGGTGGTATTGTGGTGTGACCTCGATCGACCTCCATCCCTACCTGGTTGCTACCTCCCCTGGTGGTGAGTAGTCGACCTGTACGCGTCTCGTCCAGTCCACATAAGCCGTTGGTGGTAAGGTATTTCCCCCTCTTGAGTATCGCCAGGAATTGGGTGGTTGTGTAAGCGTACGTGGCGCGCTAAGTGTGTGTGTGCGGGAGCACCACTCCCCGGAGAGTGGGGGAACCATGCACTACCCGAATTACTTATTCTGGTTTATCGCCAATTGGCTTTTTATTCTAAATGCTTAACATTGCTCATTGTATTCCATGGAGCACATCATAATCTACAACTGGAAAATATTAGTAACTGGTTGCACACCTGTGAAGGGAAATAATTGCTTAGTGCAGTAGGTGACGGAGACTACTGGTGCAACAAGTACACCCAGACGGTGATCTAAGGCTGTACAACACCTTACGATCCATGTCCCTCCTCCAGCACTTGGCACTCCTTTACCCACTCCTCAGTGCCAGACTACACTGATTTAGAGAGTCGTGTTTGTGAGAGAGGTGAGGGGAGGGGGGAGGGGAGGGAGGGAAGAGTCGATTGTATGATTTTTTATGAAAGTGACAATACTTGTTTTAGAAAGCTAAAGACAGTCTGCTAACATCAAAACCAAACTTGATGAGCCATGTCAAGCACACCTGGCAAACCTTACGGCGTCATACCGTCTAGACGGTCCCCAGCATCTGGCAGTTTCTGGCCCACAGTGGCGTAGTGAAGGAGCCACTTTGTGTCACTAAGTGAAAGCCTTAAACAACTCTGGTGTAAATGCCGTGTTGACATTTACTGTGTAAAAGTGGATTGATTTATCTTCAGCTTCGTAACGTGCAGGGCTCAGTGAGACAAGAATTCACCAAGTTCCAGGTCTCCATTGAAATAAGTTTATTGATGTAAAATACACACAAAGGGATGAGGTAGCTCAAGCTATTCTCACCCCGTTCAGTACATCGTGTTAATACATACATAGACACACATCACAAGCAATAAACGTATTACCAAACATTCTGAGAGATAAACATATACATTTCCTCCTTTATACAAAGTAGGACCTCCATTGTGAGCGTCTCCAGGCAGCGGGACACCCACTTGTATCATCCTCGGGGCTGATCACGAACCTCCTACCACGCACAACCAATAATACTTTGAGAGACTTTTACACTTTAAATGGTGCAAAATGCTAATGGGTGCATATAATAGTGCACCCATTAGCATATATGGGTGTCTAGGTCTCGGGGGCGCCAGTATTGCCCTAGATGACTCTTAAATACAAGAGAACTCGCGGCTCTTCATTACCCTCACCAGTTACTACAGAGCCTCACCTTCTTAAAGATGATGATGATGTTATAGATTCAGCTACTCGGAACAAGTTCCAAGTAGCACGGGCTATGGTGAGCTCGTAGTGAACTTACCTGGCACAGGAGCGGGGCAAGTAGCACGGGCTATGGTGAGCCCGTAACTTACCTGGCACAGGAGCGGGGCAAGTAGCACGGGCTATGGTGAGCTCGTAGTGAACTTACCTGGCACAGGAGCGGGGGTGTTCTTCAAGAGGGAACTTGTCAAGTTGCTTGGCCGGGCTGGGGAGGAGCAGGGTGGAGGGCTCATGATTTTATACAAAATTTGAGAATATCCTGAGTTACTTTACAATTTATTGATATATATGTTTTGTTTTATTAGTTTTATAAAACTGTAATATCATTATAGCTATAGGTTAAGTACTAATTGTAATTAAGAAGCAATAAAATACTTTATCTTCAAACACTAAGGAGGTTAGGTTAGGTTGAAGTTTTCTATTCAGCGTTTCAGGTAAACTCAAATATTCACAATATATTTGACAGTACGGTTTAATACCAAGTGAAAATAAGTACAATTCCTGATTACTATGAATAGTACACAATTGTACTTGTGCTGTTGCACTTACCTCCCACATTTTTGGAGGAGTGGCTGGTGTGGCCCCCAGGGAGGAAGCGCTGGCAAGGAACTTGTAGTGCAACAGGTGCACTTCACTGTAGTGCAACCCGGCCACTTGTAGTGCACTTCAAGTAGTGCAACAACTGCCGCACTGTCTAGCCCCCGCTGGCCTCTGTATTAACCCGTACATCCCGCCGCATCTTCACCATTGCTGTGTCAACATCACCTGAGCAATATGGCTCCAACAAAAGTGGACGGGTCTAAGAAACAATTAGATACGTTTTTGCTGTGTAATAAATGAGCGTAATACTGAGGAATCAATATTCCGTCTTGACCAGACCACACACCAGAAGGTGAAGGGACGACGACGTTTCGGTCCGTCCTGGACAATTCCCAAGTCGATTGTGACTGTCAAATGACTCAATGACTGACTCAGGTCGAATGACTGTCTTCAGCTGATCACTAAACACACTGAAGATTAATGACAAATGAATTTCACTCTATCCCACTGAATTTTGAAGAAGTCATAGACAGTATGCCTATGCCCTCTGCCCCAGACCCCGATTCTTGGAACTCTATATTCATCAAGAACTGTAGAAAATCACTATCGCAGGTCCTTCGCATTCTTTAGTGACAGTCTAAGATACTGGCGTTATCACTGACATACTAAAACCAGCAGAGATAGCACCACTGCATACAGGAGGCAATAAGGCAGAGGCAAAACATTACAGACCGATAGCATTAACATCACACACAAACATCTTTGAAAGAGTACTAAGAAGTAACATCATAAAAAAAACAGTACCGCAGGCCCAACGTTTTGGTAACGTTGTTTGTTTGGGTAACGACAAGATGGACAATGTTATCTTCTCTCTGATTGGTCAAACGGGAAACACTTAGACGCCTCTCGAACCATAGATGAACCATAACAAAGTGCTAGTACCTCAATGCAGTTGTAAAAGCCTCGAGTCTGTCTCTACATTGTTGATGTAACTTATTTACTGCAGTTAAGGTACAAGGTACAGACACCAAGGTATTTGAAAGAAGACAGTCTATTGGTGGGTTATCTAGCTTTAGGCAAAGATAGATAACACACGTTGGGGCCTCCACAACTTGAGAGGTGGGCCCTATCCCCCCTCGTACTGGGATGAGGGGAGGATGGAGCATCTTGAGGTTATCTTGATGATTTCGGGGCTTTAGTGTCCCCGCGGCCCGGTCCTCGACCAGGCCTCCACCCCCAGGAAGCAGCCCGTGACAGCTGACTTAACACCCAGGTACCTATTTTACTGCTAGGTAACAGGGGCATAGGGTGAAATGCCCATTGTTTCTCGCCGGCGCCCGGGATCGAACCCAGGACCACAGGATCACAAGTCCAGTGTGCTGTCCGCTCGGTCGACCGGCTCCGGGCATAACATTATGAAACGGTTCGATTTGCTCCCCACGTCCCTCTTGGCAGTTAGTGTCCAACAATTCCGTCACTCAAAATCCTAGCTCTTAACGAGCTCAGTGTGCTACAAGATAGTTACTGCTATTGAGACTGCTGACGACCCGGCTCATACTCCCCAGTAGTAGCGTCTCCTAGACCCCAATTTATGAGGGGGAGGGGGGCACCGCTCCAAGCAACAGCCTGGTGGACCAAACTCTCACAAGTCAAGCCTGGCCTCGGGCCGTGCTTGGGGAGTAGAACAACTCCCAGAACCCCATCAACCAGTTAATTATCAAGGAGTAAAGGTTGGCTTTATGACACTAATAAATAAGATGTTTTAAGGTCGTTTTGGATTTTTATAACAGATAAATTCAAGACAAATTCAAGTTGATTACTGGAACTTTGAGGGAAACAGGTTTTCAATCTTTGAGGTTTCGTGTAAATGTATACAACTGTTAACGCACTTGTGCAAGATATTTATGCATTGATTACTGCTTGTCCGGTGCTTGCGATCCGTAGTGATACTGAGGAAATATTGAGGCGGTACAATGGTATCGAACCCGCGTCCCTGGACTGGGCAGGTGGGCGCACTACCCACTGAACCACGGATTATATCCCACGTGATGCCCAATAACCACCAAATTTCTCAACATGCGGAAATAAATATACTTCACATTCTAGATAATATTTGAAATCAATTTTATGATAGTGCTAAAGCTTCTGTGTGATAATGAAAATAGCATTGTATCAGTTGAATTGTTAGAACACATACACAGTGGAACTAATAATTCTAAAATGATTCAGCGAACAGCCATTGGTGTAACAATGAGAGGACTGTACGAGGTATGTGGAGTGCAGCGCCTGGTAAGTGTTGACCCTCTGACACCCTGACGCATGCACGCATGCCCCACCAAGGACCTAATCACAAACAACCATCGTGCAGTAGCTGTTAAATTAGGTGCACGTACACGTACCTAGAACACGTACACAATTTACAAAGTCAAAACATCATGACTCAGACCATATACACTGACGGATGCAGGCGATGAGTCACAATAACGTGGCTGAGGTATATTGACCAGACCACACACTAGAAGTTGAAGGGACGACGACGACGTTTCGGTCCGTCCTCGACCATTCTCAAGTCGATCAATACACTGACGGAACACTTAGTTCAGCTTCAGGGCTGTTATTGTTGATCAGCTCGAGTGAAGAACTATTGTAAAAAATAAAACAAACTAGGCACTCACCTTGTAAGTTAAACTAGTAGCCCACATAATTATTGACGACACTGTAGTGGACAGCTTATGTCACTCCCTTTCCTCACCACTAGCCTTAAATAGTTTACAATCAAATAATAACGTACTTGTCTCAGTAGCCAGGCATAGACCTTACATCTTAGACTGAAACACAATTGAGCCATTTAGAGAAATCTAATCTCATGTTGCATGAAATGGCATAACCATCTTATTACAAATGATAAAATATATTAATTTCTTGCACTGTATTCATGTTTTGCTTCTAGTAGATAGACGAAGTGTGGGATCATGAATAAACTATAGTGTGAAAACTGATACTAAGAAGCAGCAGCTCTTCATTGATCCTGTAATATCCCCATATATGCGAACACGCTTGAATGGTCCCCCAAGCATTCCCCATATATATAAATGTCCCCATATATAGCCAAAGCTGAACCATTCTAACCCAACACAGCTTAAGCTAAACCATTCTAACCTAACACAGCCAAAGCTGAACCATTCTAACCTAACACAGCTTAAGCTGAACCATTCTAACCTAACACAGCTTAAGCTAAACCATTGTAACCTAACACAGCCTAAGCTAAACCATTCTAACCTAACACAGCCTAAGCTAAACCACTCTAACCTAACAATACATATACGATTTTAACCATCAAGACGGAGCTATGTGGAGTATATTTGCGGTAGGCTGGGTGGAGAGGGCGGCTGGTGGCGCTGTAATTTACCAGTCTGGTTTACGGTGTACGAGGCTTGCCAGAATATTGGTGGTGGTGGTGGCTACCTTAATGAAAACCCTGGTTAATGTTATACTTGGGGTGCAAGAACAGTGGCAGCTCTCAACGGCACACTGCAGTTACCCTGTTGAGTGTTAAACCAGTTCACGTGACTCTAGTTTTGATAGAGGGCGATAAGATGTGTTTCACTGAATGGCAACAGTGACATCCACGACTAATGACACTTCCAGAATTACTCACAACTCCCCACAACTCCCCACTTCCCACAACGCCCTCCAAAAGCTGCCTAAGACCCTGCGGATTTTGTAAATATTTCGTTCGGTAATGTTGGCGAGCTGTTCATTGCATTACAGATTGACTAGTTATTTTTAAGTGAAAACCAGTTTGAGTTGTAGGAGTAAGGACCCGCAGGGACCAGGGTCCACATTCACGAAGCAGTTACGAACCTGTCCATCTTTTCTCATTCTTTGGCGGCTTTGTTTACAATTATTAAATAGTTAATGAGCTCCGAAGCACCAGGAGGCTGTTTATAACAATAACAACAGTTGATTGGGAAGTTTTCATGTTTGTAAACTGCTTAATAAATGTAACCAAAGCCGTCAAATTTTGAGGAAAGATGTACACGTTCGTAAGTGCTGGCGTAAGTGCTTCGTGAATGTGGCTCCAGCCTGCTGGAGGGTGTTGCTGGCCACATCATAACCACGGAGCGGGCACTACAGCACATCACTGCTGATATTGACCCGGTGATGTGTGATCAACTTGGAAAATGGAATTGTGATGTGTTATGACGTCACGTGACCTAACCTTGCCCTGGCCTTAGAAGCCAGTGTGTGGGTTGTGGAGCCACCGCCACACTGGCTTGGCTTGGGGCAGTTGTCTAGTGCAGGTGTGGAGGTATGTGTTCAGTAACCTCAACCAGTAACCTCTTTTTTTATGCAGGGAATCAAAAGTTGCAAGTAGCACGGGCTATGGTGAGCCCGTAGAGGACTCACCAGGCACAGGAGCGGGGGCTGTAACTCGTGGGTCCGTACAAAAAAATCCAGCTGTTTATATAACCACAAACACGAACAACCAACCTAACCTATCGAGGCCTAGGCATAGAAAACTGTCAATATTTCGGTGCTTCAATTTGTCCTAATAAGTTGCATTTTTAACGGATTGGACGATTGTGACGAATGCGAGGGATGAGGTGAGGGAAGGTTCGCAGTAAGACAGGAACTTGCTACCGCAACCTGGTCGATGATTCACGTGTGCCTTATGTTGCTTCGTAGTAGAAGTCTCGTGGCTATTCTTTACTGCGCGGTAGGGGTTTGGGGAGGGGGGGGGGGGGGTTTAAGAACTGTTTGTGTATTCATCTAGTTGTATTCACCTAGTTGTGGTAGCGGGGGTTGAGCTCTGCTCTTCCGGCCCGCTTCTCAACTGTCAATCGACTGATTTGTTTCTTCTCTCCAACCCCCCCCCCCCCCACCCTAAGGAAGCAGCCCGTAACAGCTGTCTAACACCCAGATACCTATTTACTGCTAGGTGACAGGTGCATCAGGGGTAAAGAAACTACCCATTTGTTTCCGCCATCACCGGGGTCGAACCCTAGGATTACGAGTCCAGAGCGCTGTCCACTCGGCCACAGACCCCGTGTGTGTGTGGGGTGGGGGGGGGGAAGGGACGGGGAAGGGGGTCAAGAATGTTGTGGGGGGCGTGAGTCCCATAGTGTTATGGTCTCCGTCGGACTCCTGGTGGTAATAAATATGGTGGTGTTTGAGAGGAGTTTGGGCGTCACTGTACATGGTGGCTAAATGTTAAAGCAACATTCACACCCCCCAGGGTCCGGTTTGAAGGCTTGATAAGCCAAGCTGTTGGCGTTTCAACTAGCAGTTCCTTATCAGTCAGGCAAATAAGGTACATGCGCAGAGCCTTTTGAAATCATGAGAACGTGGTGTGTGTGTGTGTGTGTGTGTGTGTGTGTGTGTGTGTGTGTGTGTGTGTGTGTGTGTGTGTGTGTGTGTGTGTGTGTGTGTGTAAGCAAGGTACCGGAAAGCCAGGTCCCAAGTTTGCACATAGCATACTGGAGCGAAAGATACAGAAGGAAATGTTGAGTGGAGAGGAGTAGAGGTACCACAGGCACAATGAGAGAGGGACCCCGTCTGAACATAAGGGGCCCACTACTGCTCATTACTGTGCCAGCAAGCAATGATAGCACTTGAAGGGCTGGTAAGGTAATGTGTGAGTGAGGAAGGAGACATTGAGGCTTTAAGTGGGGGTTACTGAAGCGTGGTGACCACAGGTGTGGGCGAGCACTGAGTCAGACCACACCTGTGGCACCGCCCACCTTCACTACGCTCTACACACCATACTCTAACTCTAACTACACACTAACTACCATACTCCTGCTAATGTGTTCACCTACTCTCGTGGACTCCTATATTGTATGTAGAGGAATCTCAAGGTTAAGGTAGTTTTTATTGGTAGATGACGTTTTGTCGATACCTTATCTTGAGATTACCTTGATGATTTCGGGGCTTAGCGTCCCCGCGGCCCGGTCCTCGACCTGGCCTCCTGGTTGTTGGACTGGTCAACCAGGCTGTTGGACGCGGCTGCTCGCAGCCTGACGCGTGAGTCAGGCTGCGAGCAGGCTGTACTACTATAAGTAGTACATTTTGGGAGGCTGGGCGTTTAAAGTCGGTGCCCGTCGATGTGGTAGTGAGTACCTACAGTGTTGAAGGGTTAAGGTATTACGTGTAAAGACGACGCCTGGGCTCATCTTAATTCATGTCTAGAGACTGTACAGTGTAAGGATACAAACCAACAAGTTAATGTTAGAATACAGGTTAATGCTCAAGTAAGGACAATGGGGGACAGATGACTGGGGTCGGTTTGAACAGACAAGTTTATGCATGACTCACATGATTCTAGTGAGCCATTGGTTGATCCGTTCGTGTGCAAGATGGTGGTGTGAGGTCTGGGAGCTGTGATAATTTGTGGGAGATGGTGTTGTGGAGAGGGGGACCTGCTGCCTGGGTAACTAGCTTCTCCCCCAAATCAATCTACCCTGGCTTTGCGCCCTGGTGAGGCCACTCCAGACCAGGCCGACACCAGAGTGCAACTCCATAGTCTGCTGAGACTGATGGATGCCTACTACTACTACTACTACTACTACTGGTGTTGGGATTGATGGTGAGGTAGTAATGATAGTGTTGTTGTTGCAGGATGGTGAGGTAGGGGGAGCGAGATGACGGCCCTCACCACGCGCGAGGACGCCCTCCGCCAGTTTGAGACTGGTCGCATCCAGCACTTGCGGGAGGAACGTCTCGGTATACAGAAGAAAACCTTCACAAAATGGATGAACTCCTTCCTCATCAAGGTAAGTTACTCGTGTTCTGCGAGGCCCTCTGGGGGACCAGGTGAGTGTCAGGTATACATTGTGGCCCTCTGGGGGGACGAGGTGAATGTCAGGTATACATTGTGGCCCTCTGGGGGGACCAGGTGAGTGTCCGGTACACATTGTGGCCCTCTGGGGGACCAGGTGAGTGTCAGGTACACATTGTGGCCCTCTGGGGGACCAGGTGAGTGTCCGGTACACATTGTGGCCCTCTGGGGGGACCAGGTGAGTGTCCGGTACACATTGTGGCCCTCTGGAGGGACCAGGTGGGTGTCAGGTACACATTGTGGCCCTCTGGAGGGACCAGGTGGGTGTCAGGTACACATTGTGGCCCTCTGGGGGACCAGGTGAGTGTCCGGTACACATTGTGGCCCTCTGGAGGGACCAGGTGGGTGTCAGGTACACATTGTGGCCCTCTGGGGGACCAGGTGGTTGTCAGGTACACATTGTGGCCCTCTGGAGGGACCAGGTGGTTGTCAGGTACACATTGTGGCCCTCTGGGGGGCACCAGGTGGGTGTCCGGTACACATTGTGGCCCTCTGGGGGACCAGGTGGTTGTCAGGTACACATTGTGGCCCTCTGGGGGGCACCAGGTGGGTGTCCGGTACACATTGTGGCCCTCTGGGGGACCAGGTGGTTGTCAGGTACACATTGTGGCCCTCTGGGGGGCACCAGGTGGGTGTCCGGTACACATTGTGGCCCTCTGGGGGACCAGGTGGGTGTCAGGTACACATTGTGGCCCTCTGGGGGACCAGGTGGGTGTCAGGTACACATTGTGGCCCTCTGGGGGGCACCAGGTGGGTGTCCGGTACACATTGTGGCCCTCTGGGGGACCAGGTGGTTGTCCGGTACACATTGTGGCCCTCTGGGGGTCCAGGTGGGTGTCCGGTACACATTGTGGCCCTCTGGGGGACCAGGTGGTTGTCCGGTACACATTGTGGCCCTCTGGGGGGACCAGGTGGGTGTCACTGCCTCCACTGGTGCACACATCGCGCAGCTATAACACTTTTAACTTCATAGTTCCCCCCCCTACATGCGACCCACTTGTCTGGTCACCTGGAGCCAGGGTAAGTTACTGTCCACAGCTGGTGGCGACCCTCCTGTGGGGAGGGTCTAGCTACCTTGCTCTTCACTGCCCCCCTCCCCCCACGATTGCAAATCTAGAACTAGAAATCCTGGTACACATGAACTTTTTTCCCCTTTCCCCTCGCCCCAGCAGTGCCAGCCTTGCCTTGCCGTGCTCGTAAGTGGCGATAAAGTGTGGTGTAACCGTTGTGGTGGTGTTGACAGGCGCGGCTGGAGGTGATGGACCTCTTCACCGACCTGGCCGACGGCAAGATGCTGCTGAAGCTGCTGGAGATCATCTCGGGGGAGAAGCTGGGCAAACCCAACAACGGCAGGATGCGCGTCCACAAGATTGAGAATGTCAACAAGTCTCTGGCATTCCTCCACACCAAGGTAGGTCTTGTCAGGCGTCTCTTCCTTGTGACTCATGTTTACTTGAGCACGTTTCTTGAAAATTAAATAAGTGTGTGTTCAAATTCGTCTTGGTTTGTGGAAGGTGGGAGTCTGAGACTGCGGGGGCGTTATTCGGGTATCTTAAAGTTGTTGTTTAGTGTCAACCATTATTTTTGACTAGTTGTATATGAAAAGGGCTACAATTGTTCCAAGTTTCAGTACTGTAGCCTAAATAGTAAGGGAGATTTTTAATTTTTTTATTTTTTTTTCAACGAATTTTACACATTTTCAAGTGTAAATTTAAAACCACACCTTTCAGATATAATCATTCTATGACACTTTTCTGACACATTAACATATAATAAAGGATCCCTTGCAAAAGATTTTCCAAAACGTCTTTAGTTTTCCTAATACAAATAGTCTAAGTTCCCCCCAAAATTATGCAAATATATCATGTTTATTGTTATTATAAAGTCAATAAAGAACTCAAGATAAAAACGCTTGCAAACGATTTTAGAGACATAAAATTTATATATAATGTGTAAGTTTCATGTAAATTGCATAAAAAATGAAAAAGATATTCAATTTCAAGTAACATAAACTTTCAAGTAAGTAAAAAAATAGTCTAAGGTGTTGCCCTCTGTGGCTGAAGTTAACATCAACCAATTTCCTCCAAAATTGGCACCCTTACAGATAGGCTTACGTGCAGTCAGGTGTATAAGTTTCATGCAAATCGCCCTATAAACAAAAGAGAGATAAAATAAAATAAAAAAAGTGAAATTTGACTTTTTTTTTTTAACTAAATTTTTTGTTAATAAAACTAATTATAATTTGTTTTTAATATATGCTATTGTGATAGTTGAGAGTCAGACATGATTTCAGTTGACATTTTTGTTTGATGATCTCTTTTGACCATTTTTGAAAATTTTTGACACATAATTCAATATTTTTTTTCACCCTTCCTATTTATGCTACGATGCTGAGACTTGGACCAAATGAAACCCTTTTCATATACAACTTGTCAAAAAAGTTTGATTGAAATTGAACGAGTTTTCATTTTTTGCATATTTTGTGAATAACGCCCCCTTTGGTCTAGGTCCTCCAGATAGAGTAGACGAGGGTTAGAGGTCAACTGAAGAATACTGAATTTAATCTAAATTTGTGAAAGATCTGGAAATCGTGATTAGTTTGACTGGGAAGGTAAGCGTTTGTTGCGTTGGAAACTAGGCGGGGTAGAGTACTGCCTAGTTGACCAGTGTATGACCAGTATGTATGACCAGTGTTGGTCATACTTGACTAATACTGCCCTCGACAGTGTTGGTCAAGTATGTTGTTGGTGCCTGCAAGAGCGCCACCAACAACATACTTGCCTGCTACAATATCTCTACACACACGTCACATGTCACTCATATCCATCCTTCACAATGGCCTCTCCTCTCTCGTCACGACGACAGCAAGCATGTCCTGTACCTCGTTCATATCCCCTTCCCTATCCTCTCTCCCCGCTCCCCACCCCCACTCTCCCCACCGGCAGGCGTTGCAGACTTGCTATTAGGCGTTTCGCTTTTGTTTGCTCCTGGCAAGTCATGTTGGTCAGGATTTTATTGAAGGTGTTGAGCTTGGACTCGACCTAGGAATATACTAGACCCAGCATGTGTAGTGGGGAGTGTGCGAGGCGCGGAAGTGTCACTGGAGCGGAATGGTGGTGGTGGTGGTGGTGTGCGGTAGTGGTGACCGGCCGGAACTGTTACTTCCGGCCAGGAGTGGTGACCATCAGGGCGGTGTTCCTCTCCCCCTCCCCCTGCCACCACTCTTGCCTGTTGGCGGCCTCCAGTACTGTAATGTACTCTCCAGGAGTACATTATCTCCCCCCCCCCCCCACCAGTGGAGATAAGAGGGGGTGGCAACAGCCTGGTGGGCCCCGGTGTGCACTGCTCTACCCTGGGCACGTGTGTGGTGAAGGGCTCTGAGTGTGTCCCTGTATCATGGCACCCCTCCCGTGGTCCGCCTGTGTCTTGACCCACCTCGTGACGGCTCTCGACTACCCCACCCTCTCGCCAGCCTGGAAACAGCTCGATAAACACCACCTAAGGAAATCTGATCCATCGGGATGTGATTGTATGGTCTCTGGTTAGAGACCGGGCCCCGGTTGGACAGTGACACGGAGGGTAGGGTGGGGGTGGAAAGGAGTTTGGATGACGAGGTTGTGAGGGACAAGCCATCAGTAACTGGCAGGTGGTAAGAGGTATCAACACTTGTTTTATCAGCCAGATGATGGGCAGCTCTTGAGTGCAGGTAGATGCACTCAAGAGTTGGTGCACCCGGGGCTCCGTGGCCCTCACTCACAGATCACTCGTCACACTCTGCCACTATTGGTCCAGTAACATGCACGCTCCTTCCCCAACACTTCTCACTCTCAGGCACTTGCCTAACTGTGCCTGCCACGGGAGACATCTCCCGTCACGCAGGGTGCAGTCGCACCTCCACAGATCTCCAGTATCAGCTCTTGATACTGGTAATGTCTCAAAAGAGCCACCACTTACGGGCTATTCATGCCCGTGCCACCTTTTGGGTGGCTTAATCTTCATCAATCAATCAATTGTGCCTGCCTGGGTTGAGCTGCCGCTCCTGCACCCCGCCTCTTGGTTAATAGTTGTGTGCCACGCATCCCCAACTTCACATATACGAGGAGAGACTTCGGGAATTAAACCTCACTTCGCTGGAAGACAGAAGAATTTGGGGGGAAATGATTACCACATTCAAGATTCTCAAGGGAATTGATAGGGTAGATAAAGACAGGCTATTTAACACAAGGGGCACACGCACAAGGGGACACAAGTGGAAACTGAGTGCCCAAATGAGCCACAGAGATATTAGAAAGAACTTTCTTAGTGTCAGAGTGGTTGACAAATGGAATGCATTAGGCAGTGATGTGGTGGAGGCTGACTCCATACACAGTTTCAAGTGTAGATATGATAGAGCCCAGTAGGCTCAGGAACCTGTACACCTGTTGATTGACGGCTGAGAGGCGGGACCAAAGAGCCAGAGCTCAACCCCCGCAAACACAACTAGGTGAGTATATAGTACTGGTACTGGAGGGGGGGGGGACCAGCTCAGAACTCTTAGCTCACTACCTTATTAAGCCTCAAGTTCGTGTATTCATTAGAGTCGTTTAATGTTAAGGATCCACAAGTGATCGCTCATCCTGGCTCCAGACCCATTAAACTGTGCACATCCTCCAAGTCTGTAATTAGAAGTAACTTACATGCCGTGATCATGTCCCCCGTATGACCCTAGAGCATGTCTTCGCATCATCGGTCCTTGTATGAATGGTTGTGTGTTCTTGGTGATAGATCAGTGATGCTGTTGCAGTTTTTTCTGGTCGGGTAATAGTTGTGTGTCATGTTTGGAGGAGGTTTAAGGGCTGTACTCACTTAGTTGTGTTTGCAGGGGTTGAGCTCTGGCTCTTTGGTCCCGCCTCTCAACCGTCAATCAACTGGTGTACAGGTTCCTGAGCCTACTGGGCTCTATCATATCTACACTTGAAACTGTGTATGGAGTCAGCCTCCACCACATCACTGCCTAATGCATTCCATTTGTCAACCACTCTGACACTAAAAAAGTTCTTTCTAATATCTCTGTGGTTCCCGGTACGCGAGTGCATTGGTGCCGTGACCCCGCTGCCAGCCCCACCATCACCTCTGTAAACACTGGGAGCCGGTGATCTGGGGTTTACCTGTGTTTGTTAACGTTGATGATACGTTCACTGCACTCTGTGAATAGCGCCGGCACCTGCTTTCACGGTACCAGGAAATATCCTTGCTTACGTGTACCCATCCCTGCCCTTGTGTGGCAGTGCAGTAGCAAGTTGTTTTCACATATCCACACATTAAAACATTGATTGTAACCAAGCATATATATGTGCTTCAGCCTACAGTTTAGACCTATTGTCTTATGTATGACCCTCTGTCCTGCGTGACAGTGAATACCAGCATTATCCTTACTTTAATAAGACTATCAAAATCCTCAGATTAGGCAAAATTGTAATTCATTTTGTCAATAAAGATGTTAATATCATAGCTTACGTGTGTAATGTGAGCGGGGCCTGGCCTCCCTTCCCGCTCAGACCCCCTCATAAACACCTTAATGTGCCCCGGGTTACCAGGCTCTTGTCCACCGTAAAGAGCAGAGATAATCATGAGGAAACACTAAGCCAGGACAACTAGGGACAGTCACTTGGGGTATCGAGCCTTACCTGTGGCCTCTTGTCTATCCAGCAGCAATTGGGGACCTGCTTGTAAATCGACTGGTGGGTTGTGTTCCAGAGAGAGTGAGTAGGGCAAGGCATTAAGGTCAGCTGTGTAAAGGGATAGTTGAGCCTGCTACCATGGTGGTGGTGGTAGTGTACCCTGGTGCCCAGCTGAGGGCAGGTGGGCATGTCAAATGTAAGTACATGTACAGCAAACCTGGCGGGGGAGAATGTGGGGCAGCTGTCAGTGATGGTGGGGGAGAATGTGGGGGAGCTCTCGGTGATGGTGGGGGAGAATGTGGGGGAGCTCTCGGTGATGGTGGGGGAGAATGTGGGGGGGGGAACTGTCGGTGATGGTGGGGGAGAGGAGGCAAGTCGTGGTCAAGAGGGACTCTTAAGAGCCCACATGTACACATACTCACGGGCTCAAGTGGCCACAACACACCAATAATTTTCAATTAAGGATAGGGGGAGGGGGGGCGGGTATACTGATCTGCGGATAGTGCTATCCTCCAGTTGTTGGAGGATAGCGGGCGAGATCCCGTGGCTGGAGGATAGCGGGCGAGAATCCGTGGCTGGAGGATAGCGGGCGAGATCCCGTGGCTGGAGGATAGCGGACGAGAATCCGTGGCTGGAGGATAGCGGGCGAGAATCCGTGGCTGGAGGATAGCGGGCGGGAATCCGTGGCTGGAGGATAGCGGGCGAGATCCCGTGGCTGGAGGATAGCGGGCGAGAATCCGTGGCTGGAGGATAGCGGGCGAGAATCCGTGGCTGGAGGATAGCGGGCGAGAATCCGTGGCTGGAGGATAGCGGGCGAGAATCCGTGGCTGGCGGATAGCGGGCGAGAATCCGTGGCTGGAGGATAGCGGGCGAGAATCCGTGGCTGGAGGATAGCGGGCGAGAATCCGTGGCTGGAGGATAGCGGGCGGGAATCCGTGGCTGGAGGATAGCGGGCGGGAATCCGTGGCTGGAGGATAGCGGGCGGGAATCCGTGGCTGGAGCTTCTTCAAATTTCCCATTGCCTCATCTTACTGATTTTCATATTTAAGTAATTGTAGAGTGGAAGGTGAGGGAGAGATAAGTGGATGTGTGGTGGGCAGAGGACTGGGAGAGGGTGAGAGGGAAGCACTTGAGAGAGAATAAGGATGAGGGAGAGTGGGGGGGGGGGGGAACTGTACTGGGCAAGGTGAAGCAGGTGGTGAGAATTGCACTTGTCTTTGTCAAATGTCTATATTACCCACAATACTCGAGGGCTTCTTGAGGTTATCTTGAGGTTATCTTGAGATGATTTCGGGGCTTTAGTGTCCCCGCGGCCCGGTCCTCGACCAGGCCTCCACCCCCAGGAAGCACCCCGTGACTGCTGACTAACACCCAGGTACCTATTTACTGCTAGGTAACAGGGGCATTCAGGGTGAAAGAAACTTTGCCCATTTGTTTCTGCCTCGTGCGGGAATCGAACCCGCGCCACAGAATTATGAGTCCTGCGCGCTATCCACCAGGCTACGATACCCCTCAAAGGGGAATCGAATGGAAGACACGAACTTTGAAAATCAAAATCAAGTGCCGTGTCCATGCTCTGGGCCGAACTCTGGGTGTAATATGAACAGTGTTAGATCCTGGCCAGATTCTGGTCATTTAAATCAGTAGATATAGCTTTACACCACAAGGGAGAGGGGGCAAGATAATGACATGAAACACACCCCCTCGCCGCACCAACTCCACACACACTGTACATGTGTTTGAGAGTAAAATCTCTTAATTTAAAGAGGGGAATGAACTGTACATCCTAGGTCAAGATTGCTTTAGAACAGGAAGATTGTATTTTAGCATTTACTCAACCACTACGGCAAAATGACGAAAGTGATAAAAATGCAGGTATATGTGCACGAATTTTGAAATGTTATTTGGTGAAGGTAATCATGCATGGGAAAATGGACTAGGATCTATGGTTCTATTTGAGGTTCTGGGAACGTGAAGTAATAACTAATTGGAACAGGCGGGGACATTTGTACCGTAACGCTCGAGGTGACGTTCCCGGACCGTCGCAAGACCAACACGTCCCAACCATGCCTACATTAATCACGAAGGAAAGCTAGAGGTTCGAAGGCGATCATGTACTGGGCGGTAGATACTCAATATAGCAGCACGACAGTCAGTGTAGAGACCCGAGGCACTGAAGACGACAAACACCCGCACTCCTTAAGGAAAGGAGCAGACCGATGAAAAATATAATTTGTTGACATCACACGTCTTAAAGGATGACGTCGTAAAATTGTCATGATCATAAGGAAAAGTTACATTTACTACTACAAGTAGGTAATCCTACTCAGGTTAACATGCGGCAGGTGTTGTCTGGGAAACACCAGGAACGTCGGTTCGAGTCACTTCATGATTCTCAAATTGTTCTCATTGGTACATTATGCTATTGTGATTTCTTTGTGATGTGACAGTAGGGCGTAAGAGTAGTGTGGACACCATTACCTACAGGCCAGGGTGTGGGCGGACCCCACTGTAGCATCCTGGTTGGGCTCTAATTCGGGTCCTCCACAACCTCCCTCTCGGTAGAGTTCCGGGTTGGTTGGCTTTTGTGCCATCATGGCCGAGTCGGTTAAGACAGGTATCTGGGAATCACCAGAACTCCGGTTCGAGTCACTATATTGAATAAATTGCTGGCACAGTAGGAAGAGGGATCCTTAATCTCCTAACGAACAGAACCGGATCATCCACCGTGAAAAGCTGTCCCCCAGGTAGGCAATAGAGAACGCTAGAAACCTCCAATCTGATGTATAGACGTCAATATTACGATGTTTTAAATTGTATTAAATCTCCGCTATTTTGACGGTATGATCGAAAAAATGCGATGTATCAGAAGAGGCGGCAGTTTGACAGATACTCCCTTGGCTAGTGAAGTACCTGGCCAATTACTCTAGCGCCTTGCGTACTCCTCTTTTTATGGTGACGGTATTGCTTTTTTGGCAGCCTAAAACGATGCAATCCATCCGGCTTTTTCTTTCCTTTCTGGGTGTAACTATAATAGAACGCTTGTCAGGTTTTATTAGACCTGACTAAGGCGCAAGGAGAGGGGCAGGGAGCCCATCTTAACCATTTTCTCTTCCCATTTCAAAGTTCCATTCCCAAGGTTTCACGCTCCCCTCTTTCTTGTATTGTCCTAGTGCTTACGTAGATAATTCAGGTCAGCTACCATGTGTGTGTTTTATACAGTGTTTTTCAGTCGTCCAGATACCAAGGCGCTTCCCATTAGTTAATATTTCATTAGACTTTGTTAATGGTGTACACAATTATCCATGCAGCATCTTCAGTTGCCATGCCGGTATGCGGCCAGGTCCTAATGGCCTGCTTCTTCATAACTTGAACTGCTTATTTACCCGGGTTAATACCATACAAGCCATGATAGTTTGTACCCGTGGTCTGTGTCGGGTCTCTGGTTCTTGACATCTCCGTAACCACCTCTGCCTTCCCTTAGGGGGCCCTCCCTGCCTTCCCTTAGGGGGCCCTCCCTGCCTTCCCTTAGGGGGCCCTCCCTGCCTTCCCTTAGGGGGCCCTCCCTGCCTTCCCTTAGGGGGCCCTCCCTGCCTTCCCTTAGGGGGCCCTCCCTGCCTTCCCTTAGGGGGCCCTCCCTGCCTTCCCTTAGGGGGCCCTCCCTGCCTTCCCTTAGGGGGCCCTCCCTGCCTTCCCTTAGGGGGCCCTCCCTGCCTTCCCTTAGGGGGCCCTCCCTGCCTTCCCTTAGGGGGGATGGGAACCCCTGCCTGCCTCGCTCTGCCAGAATATTTTCATCTTGCTGAGCTTAATCAATTAGGTTTTCATCTTGCGACAGCGTCCATCATTTAGACCGGTCGGTACATTAACGGCGTTGCTTCTCTTACAGTTGGCGTTCAATCCCCGATGGTTGAAAAAGCTGGACACCTTTCCTTTACTCGCTCATCTCTCAGCTCTTTGTCCTCGTGTTCCTCACATGTGCTCTATAATAATATTGGCTTAGTGCTTTGTCCTGATAATTATCTTGTGTCTCCTTGATCCTGGTCCAGCTTGCGTGTTCTAGGAGGAGAGGGGGTGGGGGGGGGTGGCGGACAAACGTGGTGGTGGTATTAAAGAACAAGGTATGCAAACAGAACCTTTACTTCACCTGACTGAGGTAAAGGTTCTGTTTATTAAACCTTTACCTGGTGTAGGTCAACGGAGACCACACCAGGTTACTGCCTCGCCACTACCCTCCACCCTTCCCCCCACCAACCTTACCTCACTGTATCTACATTATTTCTCTGTTAGTTTAAAGTAATTGTTAGTTTGTGTTCGAGGCCACAGACACGGGAGACATGTCCCGTCACGCAGGGTGCAGTCGCACCTCCACAGATCTCCAGTATCAGCTCTTGATACTGGTAATGGCTCAAAAGGGCCACCACTTACGGGCTATTCATGCCCGTGCCACCTTTTGGGTGGCTTAATCTTCATTAATCAATCAATCAATCGTGTTCGAGGCATATTTTGTGTGGACATGATAGGATAAAGTACCGAGGTGCTCTGAATAACGGTGACCAGTAATGTGGTTAGTGTACATAAACACCCGCCGGGTTAATATCCACATTATTGATGTTGAGTGCTGGTTTAATGAACAGTGAAGATTGCATCAATGATGGCCGGCTGATGGCCCCTTGCTTCCGCTACCTAAGTGTCCGCGGATATGGCAGCCACGCCCAAGGGTGTCCTGGGGGCGCCCGCCACGCCCTTCTTGTGAGTAAAAGAACTCTGGAAACAGGTAACGTGTCTACACGTAAACTAGACACGTTACTTTTAGCGCACTCACTGACACCTCGTGTAAGCTTGTAGGTAGCCAGTAGGTGTGGGTAAAGTTCTGTGATTTGAAACATTGATAAATTATATAAACTATGTAATTTATTTCCTTTGTAAATTAATGTGTATATGACATTTATACTGTGTGTTTTTAATAAAGATGAGAAAAGGTAGGTGTGGGTGGTAGACCATGAGCCTGGTCTTGGAGTGGTATGGTTGGCTCACCTCGCTTGGTGCGGCCTGTTTCTTCCGTTAATATTGCTGGCCAGTAGAGGGCTTGGCAGGTGATTTGGAAGGCCAAGAACTTGTCCTTTCCTACTGTATACACGCTTGTTTGTCCTCGCCTATTTATGTCTGCAGGATTGAGCATTAACTCTTAGACCCCGCCTTTCTAGGCGCCGGTTGTCTAAAGCAATGACTCCCGGCCTATCATACCTACATCTAAAATTCTGAATAGTTTGCTCCATTAGTTCATTCCATTTTCCTACTATTACGCTAAACTAAAACTTTCTAGCATCTGTGACAGTCTCGAGCGTCCATGCACGCACGTTCCCTTGTTTTATTGGTATGCATTGTGAACATTTACTCTTATTTCCAGTGTCAGTCCCACAAAGTATTTTATACGTCTCTTATCATGTCTCTCCCCTTCCCTCTCCTTTTTTTCTAGCGTTGTCAGGTTGGTGTACTAAAATGTTTTTCCTGTATCAGGTTTTGAAGCTGTGCATAGAAGTGTGCCTTCCACATTTCATTTCGCCCTTTTATTTCAGCTTGCTGTATATGAGTAGTATATTTTACATCCCCTTGCACCTCCCCACCACATACACACACATACCCTGCCAGTAACCAGGCGTCCCCTGCACTACCCCCCACAGGTGCGGCTGGAGAGTATTGGCGCAGAGGACATCGTGGACGGCAACCCGCGGCTCATCCTCGGCCTCATCTGGACAATCATCCTCCGCTTCCAGATCCAGGAGATCGAGATAGACGTGGTAAGTACAGGTCGCCAACCAGGAGGACTAGTCACTATAGACCGGCCCGTGGGAACGCCGCTCATCGGAACCACTTCGATGTTGGCTGGCTGGCAGTGCTAGAAGTGTGGAATTGCGGGTGGATGGGGAAAGGTTAGAAATGGTAGGCAATAGAGTCCAGTTTTCAACAATCTGTATTTAGAGTATCAGAGGTCTAGGGTGGAGAGGAAGGGGGGGGGGGGGAGGGTCAATACAGGCAGTATCAACTTCTTAATTTACTCAACCATTTTTTCTTGCTTTCATTGTTTCTTTCTGTATTTAATATAGTTATTGACCATTATACAAAAGTGATTGTGAATTGTGACAGAAATAAACTTAAGTAAAATAGAAATAAACTTGTATAAAACATTGTCTTGATAAGCTAAGGTAATTTTGAGATTAGCTTTCTCAAAATTAGTTTGCCAAGTTGACTATATAGCACTTCGTAAACAGTTAGTAAGAGTCACATCCATGTAGCATCACTTTCGTTTTTTGGGGGTAGTAAAGAGGAAGGAGAAGCACGAGGGAAGAGAGAAGCTTGGACATAGGAAATACAGCAGGGAGGCTGTCCGCCTTGCTAACACTTGTGTGTATGTTGGCAGCTAAGCTAAGTTTGCTCTCTTGTCAGGGAGCTGAGAGTGAGTGAAGTTCTTCACGTATAATTTGGAATATATGGATGTCTATAGATGAATACTAAGTAGTATTTACATATACACACTAATGCTTTTGTTCCTTATTTGATGAGCTGTCTAAAGTTTATTTTGTTATTTATTGATTTATTATATTTTAAGAGGGGGAAGGGAAGTATCAGGAGAGAGCGCCATGCCAATACGATTATATAGCACTTGGAAGGGGTCAGGATAAGGAATTTTGATGGGACGGGGGAAAGGAATGATGCCCAACCACTTGCATGGTCGGGGATTGAACGCCGACCTGCATGAAGTGAGATCCTCACTCTACCGTCCTGCCCAAGTGGTTGGGTTAAGTGGTTAAGAGGGGTAGGGGTTGCTGATAAATGTTTCCTTTATGAATGGTGTATTGTGGGGTTGGGTTTCCATCGACTAGATCTAAGCTCTTGGGCCACAGCTTTGGGAATTGTAGTATGATGTTTAGTGGCTGTATGCTCAGATGTTCATGGAACTCTTGGCTTGTCTGATCATATAGTTGAAGATATGCTGCTCTTGTTAGTGCCATATTTTTCCTGCGTGTAGCTTTTGCATGTTAGTTTTCTTTAAGGTACTGTATATACTGGTACTGGAGGGTATTAGTTGCAACGTGACTTTGTATAAGTGTAGCTGTGCGTTTGTGCTGAGGCTTTGGAAACTCCTCAGTTTTTCCCAAGGCAGTTTTTACTTTGTGTATTTTGTCCTTTGTGAATTTTTGTAAGTGTTCTATTAATCTTGAGTTCCAGTATTGTGCCTACATCTGTATATTGGAAAAGGACAATACTCTGCACAATCACCACATATTGATAGGTTGTATTTTATTAGGATGAAGAAAATGAGAGCAGCGAGAAGAAATCGGCGAAAGACGCGCTGTTGTTGTGGTGTCAGAGGAAGACAGCGGGCTACCGGGGGGTCAGCATCGAGGACTTCTCACGTGAGCTCAATGTCAACTTATAATACTTACTTCTCTACCATAAATGTCTTCAACTCTATAATTATTATCCATATTTGTTTTGATATTAATCTTGTAAATAACCAGTAATAATACACTATTATTCATCTAATTTTATCTGTATAGAGAACTTGTATATAATGTTTAAATATATTTGGGAAAAAAGTTTTTAATTCATTTTGTGGTACAGTACTACCATACAAACTGAAATATAATGAAGCCTTTTACTCCAAACTTTATTAACTTGAAATATTCATTTTGTTAAGGATCCTGGAGGGATGGCTTGGGTTTCAATGCCCTTATTCATGCCCATCGGCCAGATATCATAGACTACAATTCCCTGATCCCAAAGAATCACATTGATAATCTCAACAATGCCTTTGATGTGGCTCACAACGAGTTGGGAATTGCCAAGATTCTCGACGCTGAAGGTATTTCTTACCAGTACATTACACTTGAACATTTGGCTTATATTGGGGTCATAAAAACATGCTATTTTAGACTTTGTACTTAAACACATGTTCTTACCGAGTTCAATTTCTTCTTAATCCAGATGTGGATACAAGCAAACCTGACGAGAAGTCTATCATCACGTACGTGGCCTCGTACTACCACACCTTTGCTCGTATGAAGAATGAGTTAAAAGGATCAAAGAGAATTGCCAATGTAAGTTATTTATTGGGGGGAATGGGGGGAGGGTGTGAGAATCCAGATTACTTGAAAGTCTGGATTAACTGCAAGACAATTAGTGCAGATAATAGCCCTTGATGTTTGACGGTCATTTCTTGTATACTGTAAAGGATGATGTTTAAATAACTATTATGCTGACATTTTTGTTCCAAATTATCAAGTCTTTTGGATAAGCTGGAATGAGTACAAACTTGCTGGAGATAAGTTTAAAAATATTAAAATAGTTCTGTATAATAAAAATGTATTTTAAAGATTGATACAAAATGTGTGCGCTGTAAATTGGGCAAACAAAAACATTTGCAGCACTCTCATGTCACCTTTTTTTTTTTAGTGACTTTTAATGTTTAGATTATCTGAAAGTTGTGATAAGCTGAGGTGGGTTTGGTTACAATTTCTTTGGGTGATGTAAAGACTGGTGTGTGTGGATCTGCTTAGTGGAGCACCATTTGGAGCAGATATTGAAAGACTGCTCTGTAAGCATGTAAGACTTTCTTCACTGATTCCACGGCCAGTTAATGGTGCACACAAATTGAATGGTTTAATAAATGGACTTCAGTAAATTCACTAAATGGGGAGGTAAAATAAACAAATAATTAGATTGATGTAAATTTTATTGTACAATACAAGTTTTTGATAACTGATAGTAATATGACCTGCTCTTGGATGTATTATTTATTGTGTCTACGTACATTTTGGTTCTGTGCAGATTATGAATCAAATGAAAGATGTGGATGACTGCAAGTCTAAGTATGAGAAGATCACCACCACCCTGCTGGAGTGGATCATCATGAAGATTGTTGAGCTTGATAGTCGAAAGTTTCCCAACTCCCTCGATGGCATCCAAAAGTTGCTCATCCACTTCAAAAAATACAGAACCGAAGAGAAGCCACCCAAGTTAGTAAAATGTTTACAGAACCTCTTAATTGTGTAAATTCAGTACTCCAGTAAGATGATTATGCAATATGAAAATAGTTGACATTCTAGTCGCAAATTTACGTACAGTATTGTATTTTTCTTGAACTGCACCAGACTGAAGATGTAGGCAAATGTGTCGTGCAGTAAAAATTCCAACTACAATACTTGAATTTTGAAATGGCAATTATTATCAGTTACATTGACAATACAAACAAAGGAACTGAGAGGAATTATTTACCTGCAAACTTAAGTTTGTCCTATAAATTTTTCTTACAAATTTGTCTTTCATGATTCATTAGAAACTTAGTACAAAATGAATCCTCCTTGCTTAAGTATCCTTTATTTTTGTTTTTAATTAATTTTAAGGATTTTAAAACCATTAAATTTAACTTCACAAATAAGAAGTAAAACTTTCTAATTATACAAAAGAAAGCAATAATGCAAAAGAAACTGATTTTTGTATAATAAAATACTGTACTGTATAAACGATATTCAGGAAATTTTGTATATAGTGGTTGCTCGTCCATTTTGTATATACGTAGTGGTCTACACACACACCCTTGTGTAGGTTGCTTGTTTACATTTTAAATATATATTTTTTATATATTGGTACATTAAATTAATGATAATTTCCTTTGTTTATTGCTTCTTAATATATTTGTGCACTGTACTATCTAGATGGCATTGCAAAAAAAAAAAAATAATAATGACGTTTTGTTAATCTTTACTTTTAGGTACAAAGAAAGAAGTGAAATAGAAGCACTTTTTTTCTCCATTAATGCAAGCCTTAAAGCTTTGAACCAGCCTGCATACATCCCCAAAGATGGACAGTTAGTTCACGACATTGAGCGAGAGTGGAACAATCTAGAGAAGGCCGAGCATCGACGGGAGGTAGCCCTCAGAGATGAACTACTAAGGCAAGAAAGGCTTGAGCAACTTGCTTATAAATTTGACAAAAAGGTAAAATTCTTTTAAGTTGCCATCACAAGCTGGTATATCTTTAGGTATAATTGATCATACACATGTGTGCCTTTCACACTGGCTAGTCCAGCTGTGCAGTGAGTGTGTTCCACAGGTTGGTACTGCACATGTAGTGCCACACACGTCATATGTAGCCGCTTCTTAATTACTGTACTTGCATACATTTCTGTTCATCTGGTGACAGAAATTAACATACCATGCTCAGTTTGCCAATACAGATTTGCATTTAATTAGCTGTACCATTTGTGTTAATGATCTAGTGAATGGCTCCTAATTAAGCTCTGATATGTATGCTAAGTCAGACAAGGACTTGTCTGACTTGTACAGATTTGGGATGGATGGTATATGAACAAGTGAACACCATAGGTTGAAACAAAAGTACCAAAATAAGGTGCCTACATTAGAAATTGTTCATTATCAGGATAGTGAACAAATGGAATGCATTAATTAGTCAAGACAGGCTCCATATAATTATCAAGTGCAGACATTAGCCCAGCAGGCTTGGAAACCTGTATACTGTAACTATTAAAAGTTGAGATGGGACCAAAGAGCCAAAGCTTGACTCCTACGCAGGCATATTTGGGCAATTGCCACACCACCGCACCCTGCACACGTGGGCAAAAGACATGTATAGAATGAAAATTGATCAAAATTTGTCTAACCTAATAGAATGATAGTGATAGCAGTGAATCAGACAAGGTATGTCAGTAGTAGAGTAGTAGTAGAGTCCCACCAGGCTCAGTACTAGTGCTAATAATGTTCATTTACCTACACAGAATAATCTACCTGAAGAGATAGTATATGAAAAGGCTTGCAGATAATACTAAATTTCTTTGAGAAATAAGGGATTGATTGTAGTACTCTTCAAAATTATTTAAACAAAGACTCAAGAGTAATACTTGGCAAGTGGAATTCAGTATGGACAAATGGAATTCAGAAAAAGTGCAGCAATTCAACCTACAAATTGTATAAAAAGTTTAAAGAACTTGTGCAAGGAAGGATTTAGGACTGGATCTGGACAGTCAACTGTAACTAAAGGACCACTTAATATATATATATTGTAAAATGTAGCTGTAGTAGAGAACAAATACAGTAATTCTCACACACAATTTTGCCTTATGGCTGAGAAACCAATAATTTTGTATTGTTTTCTTCTCTGTAGAGTGTTCTTCGAAAAGGTTACTTGGAGGAAATGATCCAAGTGTTGAGTGATCCACGGTACGGAAGTAACTTGGCTCAAGTCGAGGCTACTGTCAAAAAGCACGAGGCCATCAGTGCTGATATTCTTGCAAGGGTAGGTTTTTGTTTGTTTTGGGAAGAGTTCAATTTGTAGGTGTTTAGCACTGTAAACACAGATTAGTGTGATTATTCATATTTTGTGTTCATTTTTCAAACATTCGAAGCATACTCTGGGACTTGCTGAATCCTGCAGAAAGTTTTTTTTAACAGTATCTGATATTTTTGTAGTAATATTATTCTGTAATACAATAATTGTTTCATTCTTCCTTCAGCAAGAAAGATTTGAAGATTTAACTAAAATGGCTGATGAGTTGGATGTAGAAAATTACCATGGTAAGGTAGCTATTCGTAAGAAGGAGAAAGATATCTTGAGAAAATGGAGTGAACTCTTGGATCTTCTCAATAAACACAAGATTCACCTACAAAACTGCTGTATTCTTGTTGGTATCATGAGAGAGGTAGACACCATCACTGCATCAATCAAGGAACTTGAAGTGAGTATAAAATGCAAATTGTTTACACAAAAAAATCCCAAAGTCATTAGTGTGAACTGCTATATACAGTATTCTTTAGAAGTTATCAATATTCTTGTTTCTGTCCTTAGCTACATAATTTTGTCCAAATATATTTTATGCTATGATGATTATATTGGGAAAATGTGCATTAATTGCTTATTTTCTCAGGTGAACTTCTGTTCCGGTGATGTTGGTAGACACTTGCTTGCAGTGGAGGATTTGCTGCAAAAACATTCGTTAATGGAGTCTCAAGTGCACTCCATGGGCGAGACAATTAAGCGTCTAAACAAGCAGGGTGAAGCGTGCATGACGTCGGTACACAAGGATGCACCATTGCTTCAGAAAAGATTGCAAGAGCTCAATCAAGGGCAACAGGTTCTTTTGAAGAAGGCTGCAGAAAGGCGCTTGAAATTGGAGGAAGCAAGAGATCTGTTCCAGTTTGAAGTAGATATGGAAGAGGAGGAGGCTTGGGTTATTGAGAAACAGAGAATATGTCAGGCAGGAGTAACTGCAAAAGATATACGAGCAGTTATCTCCCTCCAGCAGAAACACAAGGTAGGTGGCTTGGAATTTTTTGCACTTTCTCAATATCTGAATAAATGTAGATTTTTTTTATTGTTTTCACTGGATATTTAATGTATAAAATACAGTAAATTAATTTAAGAATTTATGTAATCTGGCCTGCTTTAATATAAAATAAATCTAATACATGTCATATTTCTCTCTTCAATACAATTTTGATTGATACAGTATACTGTGTTTAGCGTTTCCTCGTTTCTTTCTACATTATGAGTACTGATGCATTATCTCTCTACGAATTGTCTGTAAATAGATAGCACAGCTTGTTCACTAATCTGTAGATTCTGGAACTTTCCACACTGATTTTTTCCCAGCATGTTCATAGTCTCTTGTTAGTTGCCTGTAGATGTTGAAATGATCTTCATTGCCGTTTTCTTCTCACATTAACTCGTTGCTTTTTACACAATTAATTTCCTGCACATGTATGTACAATATGCAGCTACATATACATTGGTCTTTTATTACTGTATTAACTGACAATTTAATTTATATACATGGTACAGTATTAAAAACAATACTAGTATACTTACCTTTCCATTGTTCACTGTAATAATGAGGACTTATCAAGTGAGGACCTATATATCCTCACTTGATAAGTCACTTGTACATCACTTCTTAGAACAAGGAAAAAATAAGCAACCCTCCCTAAAAAATTTTTTTTTTTTTTTAATTATAGTTCATTGTAGAGTGTTATTGAGGGAGATTGGGCTCTAGATCTAAATAGTTGCTTTCCAAAGAGACAAGTAGGTGAACACAAATAGGTATGCCTGAAATTTTCCAAGATAACTGTTAATCTGTTGAGGCTGGTCACAGATAGCATAAAGGGACGGATTATTTGGAATGTTTGGTACATGAACAATGGGAGACAGTTCAAAAGCAGGTATCAAGCAGGTGCTCAAGTGAATCGGACACATTAGAATGTTTTCATTGTTGGAGTAGTGAAAAAATGGACTTAAAATGGGAGCTGCAGTATCCTTAGTATGCATGTGCTTGTAAGTTAAGATACATAAGCAGTCTTGTATTTGTTAACACTTTCGCGCTATCTGGACGCGCCGGCGCGTCCCGTTTCGTCTAACGCTAACGCATAGTGGACATAAAGTTGAGTCCTCTTTTAAAATATTTGTATAAAATTCAATTTTTATCCGATTTACTTTGGGTTTGTTTCAAACTGCGCGCTATGAGGCTCTCTTTCTCACCACTAGGCTGCATGGTACAATAAGTTCATGAAAGGTGTGGATAACTTCGATCAAATGGTATTTTGTCCCAAACGGGTTGCAGGTGGGTGACTTTAGCCGTTTATACTGGTAATGCTTCCCCCATATCATGTATTATATGCATATGTCTGTTTAGGGAATTTTATTCCGATCAATATACAACCAAAAATAACTGTGTGCAACAAGTATAAACTTGACAAACATAACAAAAGTAAAAACATTTCGTGTGTGTTTGACGCTCACTGATATGTTCCAGCGTTGTTTTATATTTGGCGCTATTCTAACTTACGCTTTGTTGATATTTTTTACCTATGGGCACATAGAACATTCTATTGCGAACACATTGACACAAAAATGAATGACGTACATAGAAAATTAATGTCATGAGAGTGAAATAAGTATAAACTTTCAAAGCGCCGTGCGTCGTCCCGTCACCGATACCGGGTAACAATTTCACCACTTCCCACACTCTTGCGGGCGGGCCGCATCATTATTCTACGCTTATATTCATATCACCGTGTTGGGAATTTCATTGCGAGTCCATTGATACCAAAATTAACGCTGTAGAATAAGTGTGGAGGTGATTACAATCCCAAGAGTAAAAACATTTTGTTGCTGATGGGCGCTCACGGCGAGTCATCTTCGTAGTTATTTATTTGGTGCTGGTATCCCTATACGTTTCGTGACTTTTTTTACTGATGTTCTTCTAGAGAATTTTATTGCGAACACGTTGGTACCAAAATGAAATACGTAGCATGAGAACTAAGGTCAGAAGAGTAAAAAGAGTATACACATTTTTGTTTTTACGCTTAAGCGATAAAAACGCTGCGCGCACATTCGGTTGGCTGAGTGACCTTTGCGGAAAGCGCGAAAGTGTTAATAACCTACCTCTTTATACAGTATTTATAATTTTACAAATCTTGTTAAATAATACCCTGGAAACCCATGTGCATGTGAATGAGTTATGCCGTTTCAAATTGTGTGGTTGAAAATTTGTGCTTCACAAATTTGATTAAATGGTTTAGTGTGTGTATACACAACTCCTCCTTACCTTCCGAACCCTCCGGCTTCCTTCAGTGGTCTTCGAAATATTTGGTGGTGGTTTCATCATTTAACACATTTGCTTTAGGTTTGGTTGTAGTGTAGTCTTCAATTTCGTTAATAAAGGTGACAACGCATTTGGTACCTTATCACTAATGGCTCCCTGTACTTACCCTCCTCACCCTGGTGCTCTCTGTTCTAACACAACCCTGCTCCGGCACCAGCAAGATGCTCCCCTTAAGGTAAAGCCATTTTTTTGAATTCGGTGTTTGGTGTTTTGCTCCTTTTTGTGTTGCAAGGTGAAGTCTTATCCAGCTTTGGCCATTAACTTTTTTGAAGGGTTTAAAATAAGGTCTTTTCTTTATTTTCCTATTACTTTATTTGCTTCAAATTTTGTAAATTGTTTTATTGTGGCTTGAGTTTGTAGCATTTGTGATGCTTTGCAGAGTGGCTTACTAATTACATTTTTTATGGATTGTACATAGTGTTAGAATTTTACACTTTTAGGTAAATAGTGGCTTAATTATATTTGTTACCTTTACTGCTTTATTTACTTTATTCCTGGTGATCAGGCTTTAGAAGATGAAATGCGTGCCCGTCGTCCTAAGGCAGAGAAAGTCATGAGATCAGGAGAAGCACTGTTCAAGGCTGGTCATCCTGACGCTAAGGCCATTAGTGAACGTATTGCCGCTCTGAAAGAGAAGTGGCGGCGTCTAGACCAGTACGCAAGTGATCGGCGGAAACAACTGGAAGACGCAGCTGAAGCATGCTTGGTAAGTTTTATCTTCATTTGTGTATCTATATCAGTACTGGTGTAGGGCTGGTAGGGCTGGTCACATCTTGGTTAGATAATTAGTAGCTATTTTTATTTACCAAGATGCCAACAAATTTTTTTTAAGTATCTAGTACAGCAAATAATTAATGTCACATGAAAACTGTAAATTGTTACTAGAAATGAAAATGTGTGGAAAGAATTTGTGGTGTACCATGTAGTATTAGTAATATGATAGAAGAAAGTACTCGGAGAAATCACATTGTGGTATATATCGCTGAATAAATCCACTGGAGCCTTGATGAAGGTTCGTGAACACCCAGCACACAGGTTTGAACCCTCATCAAGGCTCCTGTGGATTTGTTCATAGAAGAAAGTACTTAAGAAAATTAAAGGGAAACTTTCTTCGGTAAAATTTGCAATTTTTAAAGGACTTTAAGTTGTAAATTTATGGTTATCTATTACATATTAAGCCTTGTGGCTGCCTGAAAACTGTAAACATTCACTAAAAGTTATTGCTTCTGATTTTTGATCATGTGTTAGACGTTATAAACACAATAGGGGGTCCCAATTTTTCACAGGAATATACTATTGAAAATAAGTGTTAATTTCATGCAAAATAATGTTAACCTAGAAAAAATTAAGATGCATTCTATAATTGTGTTATTACAGTACAGTAGTTGTATATGAAGCAAAAAAAACCTTTAACCCTTTGCCATTAACATCAGTAGTTATGAATTTTTTGAAATTTTGTAGCAAGATCACAAAACACGTCACAACATAAACCCAAAACCTGTCGGATAATCCTGATATTTGGATAATTGAGAGATGAATAATCAAGCTATCACAGTATGCAACTCATGACAAAATAAGTACAGTAGTTAAAATGTCTGCAAATAGTGATAATGAATAATTCAAATTTAGTATAGTGAGAGAGATATAGATAGATACAGATAGATATATAGATGGATAGATGTAGATATATTGATATAGATATATACACAATAATTTATTCAGTTTCAAATTTGTTTACAATGAAATCTAAATAACATTTTTATTCAAAGTTTAATGCTGATGCCAATGAGGCCGAATCATGGATCAAGGAAAAGCTGCCATTGTGCCAGTCAAAGGACTACGGTGAGGACGAGCCCAGTGGTCTGGCTCTGCTGCAGCTACACACTCGACTGGAGGGAGAAATTAAGGCCTACGAGGGAGATATCAAGGCAGTAAATAACCAAGGGCAGAAGCTCATGAAGTCAGGAATATCTGTTTTAAATGTAAGTTATGAACAAGTGCCACCTAGTATTTTGAAAGTTAATGTTTTTTAATTCCCGTTTTCAATAATTGACGTGTTATAAATTGGAAGTGTTGCTTTTATCAAACAAATGTTTATGGCAATCAGAATTTTTGTTTTGAGAATGTTTTGACTTTTTATGAATCTGCATTACATAAATTTTGTCAAATGATACATTTCCCTACAGTTCAAAATAGTTCTGTATAAAACAAATGGTAAATATGACAAACTGCTCCCTTAAATAATGGATGATACTACTTATTTTCTTTGTAGCTAACGTCACAGCAGCAGAACATAGGAGACGAGGAGGAGTATGAGTGGGTAGATGAAGTGAAGATGGTTCCTCAGGAAGTTATGGTCGAGGAAATTGTGGAGAAAATTGAAGAGATAAGTGTTACAGAACAGCGAGAGTTGCCTACTGTCATTGCTAGGTACTCCTTCCAAGGTCAAGGAATGCACATGGGCAAAGGAGAGGTAAACATTCTGTTGATGAAATATTTTCATAAGTTTTGGTGATGAATATCTGGAAGACTTTGCTTCTATGTTTCTTAAATCTTGATCTTATTCATGTTAGGATTTTTGACGTTAACATCTCATTTATCTTTTGTTCTTTCAATTAAAATATATGAATTACAGACGATGTTCCTGATCAACAAAACCAACCAAGATTGGTGGAATGTACGTAAAAGTACTGGTGAAGAAGGTTTTGTTCCTGCCAATTATGTCAGGGACAGTGAACCAAAGAAAATTAATGTTCGGGTTAAAAAGGAAGTTAAAGTTCCCGAGAAGAGAATGGTACCGAAGACCAGAATGGTAAAGAAAACTGAAAGAGTGAAGAAGAGGAAGCCTAAGGCACCTCGTAAGTATAATTTGGTAATATTTATACTGTATATAAGGAGTGTGAACCTGCTCGAAAACTGTTGGGCGAAGGCAACTCATAATTCTCATACATAAACATACAGTATTTATCTATACAGTATTTCCAGAATAGCTCATTTAGGCAAGTACAAACACATTATAACCTACCTATCACTAATACCAATTTTTTATATTGCACATTCTTTGCATTGTGCATACAGTAGCGCTCGTCAGTTATTGCTTGCAAATGACTATGTCCACTGTATGAGTAGACACATTATGGCAGAATATACCCAGTGCCCACCTACAGATAACAGCACCTGGGAAATTTTGCAGATGATTGAATTGATTCAGTAGTGTTTAGGCTGTTATGACCTCAGTCACAGATGTACACTGACATTAAGACTGATGAATTGAGGATACACTAAGATTTACATATGCAAAATTTCAAAATGCTGTATCAGTTTAGCTTGAAATACCAATGGAGGGTTTGGAAGGACTTAGTTCATGAATTGGCAGCACCTTTGTTAATCATTCTGGGCAGAACTGTTTTCTCCAGTGGGCCCCCACCCTAAGGCTCAGCAAGGAGGCTTAAAAATATCCCCGCCGAACGAGTAAATCTTAACATAGTATATATGTACATGTATCTGTGTGTATACATGAATGTGTGTGTGTACATACATGTATGTATATGTGTATGTAATAAATTGTGCAACTAGCTTCACAAGATTGTCACTAGCCTAGCTAAAGGAACTATGGGGTTCAGTTCCTGAACCCATTATGTGCCTCTGTAACCATCTTGACGTGATTTAAGAAAGGTCCAGGATGTACTGGAACTTTTCACATTCCTTTCCGTTCATATATTGTGAGCTAGGTATCTACTGATAGGTACTTAGCAAGTATGTAATTGATTCCTAGCAGGAGTACTCACAGTAGTATCTGTAAAGATGTGGGGAAGACTGTAATAATGGAAGAGTAACTAGACTTAAATTCCCTTCAGCAGTTTTCAGTTAGTGCATTGTTCAATCAACAAAGAATCATTATTTGTACCATTATGATTTAAGAAACAAATTAGCATATTATAGTTTGAAACTGAAATTTCATTACAGCAGTTTTTTCTTGGCTAAAGATATTTTTTATTAATTTACAGCTCGAAATAAACGAGGCTTCGATGAACCAGAGACGGTTGAAAAACGTTTGCAGTTAATTAATTCATCTTATGGGGATTTGTGTGAACTAGCCCAAAAGAGACACTTGTATCTGGAAGAATCTATAAAACTTTTCTCCTTCTTGAGAGAGTGTCAAGGTTTTGAGACATGGATGAGGGAAAAAGAAAAGCTCCTTAAGAAGGATGAGAAGGGTGATGATGTAGAGACAGCTAAGCAGAAGTTTGAGCAGTTCCTCACAGATTTGTCAGCTGCAAGCAGAAGGATTGAAATAATTGATAAAATGGTCAAAGACTTTGAAGCCACGGGACACAGTCAGTTAGAAAAGATCAAGGTGCGGCAAAAGCAAATCCATGACCAGTGGGCTCACCTCAATCGTCTGAAGCAGCAAAAAGAACGTAGTCTTGAGGGAGCATCCAGTGTAGAGCTGTTCCATCGCACCTGTGATGAAACCAGGGACTGGATGGTGGAGAAGATGGAGAAGCTGGACACTGATGAACTGGGTCGAGATTTGAAAACGGTGCAGTCTCTCCAGCGTAAGCATGATCAGCTAGAGAGAGAATTGGCACCAGTGGAAGAAAAGGTAAGGTTATATTAAATTATTACCATTTTTAATATGGACACTCATAAATTGCTGTGGCTGCATTATTACAGGCTTTACATCTTCAATGTATTAATTTTGTGTAAAAGTTCTTTGAAGATTAATTTGGTTCTCGATTGTAGGGAATAAATTTTTTTAAAAGGTCTCTACTCATAAATACTGTCATTCAGTTGGCTTGCTAACGTTGTACTCACCGTAGTTAAGGCTGATAGGGTCGAGCATAATCGAATTCCTTACTTAAAGGGACCTGTTATCTGGAACTGTACAGTATATATAAACATACAGTACCAGAAAAATTTATAGTGGTCAGGCTAATTAAGTGGTGCCTGGAAATTGTCAATGACTGTGTTAGATTTTTTCACATCTTAAATACATTTCACATTGTGAAAAGCTGGAGGAATTAATGTGGTACAGGCTGAAATGAATTTTAAACTGCACGGAATAGTGGTATTGTGCTTGGTAATAATATAAGCATTGTGATTGTTACACTGTAAAAATAAAGGCGTGTATAGGTAGTGTAAGAATCATAAGGGGCATTATTTAACCTAGTATAGTGGGAAGGTGTATGGCAGGATAGTGATTCGAAAGAATAATTAATTAGGAAGAAATTGAACAAAATGTTGATAGTTTAGTGCATATCTGATTGTTCTCTTCATACTTGTACTGTACTGCATGAGTATTGTTAACATTTTAATTTTACCTATATATTTATACAGGTACGACGAGTGAACCTTCTTGCCGATTCGGTGAAGGCTTCGTATCCACGAGAAAGACATGCCGTAGAGGCGCGGCAAGAGGAGGTACAACAATACTGGGGGCAGCTGAAAGGCAAAGCTGTAGAGAGGAGAAACCGCCTTGAGGAAGCTGTTGGTCAGCAGATCTTCCTCAACTCGGCCAAAGTAAGAGCATGCTCGAAGATTGTGTTTTCAAGGAAAGCTGTGTGGTGCCCATTTTTGTGCAGTTGACAATCGTATTTGCCTTATCATTATTTCAGACAAAGTTAATGTTTTTAATGGTTACGATTGGAAGCTTCGGTGTTCTAACCCATTGGCACAAACCTGACCATCCTGGTCAGGTTTGTCAAATAGAGATGGCCTGGTCAGGCCATCTCTATTTGTAACAAAGCTATCCAACAAAATTTTGAAAATTCACTTTTGCAAACAGTGTTTGCAAAAACAATTTTATGATTGGAACAATTTAAGTGAAGTGGTAGTGGAGGCCAAAAGTCAGTAGTTTCAAAGCATTATATGACATGGCTGGAAAAACGGGACACCACGAGCGTAGCTCTCATCCTGTAACTACACTTTGGTAATCACTATGAAAAGAAAACAAACATAATAGCAACCTAACGTTGCAAATTACCTACCAGAAATTTTTTCTGGCAGGTAATTTGCAAAGCATTGTGAAAATATTTACAACAGAACAATTATCATTTTGATTAACCCTTAACATGCTCGGGGTCTAATATCCTGCTATCCACACAGGCGCATGTCATTTTGAAAAAAAAAAAAATTTTTTTTTTTGCTAATCTGTTAAGTTCTGTTCACTGATCACGGGAAAAATAAAAAAAAAATTCTATTGTACTTACTTTTGTTGCAATAGAGCCGAGAAGCTCTGCGATGACGTCACAATCTGCATGGTCGCTCATGCAGTACACGCCCGGGAGATGTTGCGCGCGGTCCTCAAACAGCCAGAGTTGCCACAAATATATTTTCGCGCTATTTATTTACAATGTCTAAGCGCATTTTATCTAATTTTTTTTCACTAATTGTGTTTCAAATACTGTTTGAACATATTTTGTATCAATAATTGTTGCATATTTGAGTATACACAGGCGCACACAAATGTTTTCAATTACGGCAATATAATATGTCATTACAGTCTATTATATTATATGTTCTGCTTATATGTTTACATATTTACACACTCGCACACGCTATACACACTTTGAAGCACACTTAGAAGATTTCTAGACTGTGGTAGTCATTGAAGCAGTCGACAGCACATAATGGGATACCACACGTTTCACACCATGTTTGCACAAGCTTCCGTTTCTTGTCTCTACGTGTCGTTGTTTTACACACCAAGCAATCACGTTGGGCTATTGCACGCTTCACACCAGGTGGCAAATACTTAAGTTTGTGTGCTAGGAAGCCTTCAGTGTGAGCGAGGCGTGGAGTACCAGCATGCTGCAACAGTGGGTTTATGATGGGCCGCTGAATACCTGGGACATCTTTTGCAAACTTTCCTAATAACTGTATTGCAGCATCAAATACAAAGTCACGGAAAGTGGGCTTACGTCCAGTTCTCACAAGGTACATGTTGAAACAGTTCAGCATGCTCATGTCCACAAGATGGAAGAACACTTTTTTCGTCCACCTACATGTCTTCCGCACACACTCTGCAGTGCCAATCATCATGTCTGATTTATCAATCAACCGCATGTTGATATTATAGTCTAAAACACAGTCTGGCTTATATAGTGGTGCGTTTGTTTTATGGCTCACTTTCCCACTGTTCACCATTGTTCCATCATGAATTGTTGTCAACAAGTTCACCTCTCTTTTGTCTTTCCACCGAACTGACAGAATGTTATCACTTTTCCTTCTCTGACACTCACCAACTGCAATGTCGTTGTCAAACACAGGCATTTCCCTTCGTTGTGGCTTTACTGTACCAACCAATCCGGTTCTATTTTCTAGCAAGAACCGAGCTAGCAAGGGACTTGTATAGTAATTATCTGTGTATAAAATGTGTCCCTTGTTCATCCACGGAGCCATGATGGTCTTCACTACACTCCCCGAGAATCCATGTTCGTCGTTACCGGGAATGTCTACATCACTAGCCGAGTACAGAATCATGTGTAACACGTATCCTGTCTCACAATCACAAAGAACAAAAAATTTCAGGCCAAATCGGTTTCGTTTTGAGGGAATGTACTGTTTGAATGGAACACGTCCCTTGAAAAGTATGAGAGATTCATAAACCACCAGCTTCTGTGCTGGTACGTAAAAATCTCTGAATTTTCCAATAACATCGTTCATGTAGTGCCTCACTCGCCACAGTCTATCATCAGGTGTTCGGTCCTGAACACTTCCAAAATGTAGACACCTGAGGAGTATCTGAAACCTGTCTCGTGACATATATTTCCCGAATAAAGGTGTTGGTATTGTCTTGTCCTTGCTCCAATAGTCATTTATTGCATGTTTGTGACAGTGCTTCATCAACAAACAGAGTGCCAAAAACACATACATTTCCGCCACTGTGGTATTTTTCCAACGCTGCAGTCGTGAAAATTCTGTGATTTCCCTCTCAATCAGGTAAGCAGCATGCAGGTTCGTTTGGTGTACAATGTATTCCATGAGTGGTTCATCATAGAATGCTGTAAAATATTCCATCTCAGCCATGTCCTCACCTTGATTAGGGAAAAGGTTTGTAATCCCTACATCTTTATCGTCAAAGTGAGGAATATTAGGAATAAAATCGTCACCATCACTCCACTCAAGTACACCAGGCGTCCTGCGAGATGCAGAGGAAAGACGGCGAGGAAGCGATGCATACCGGCGACCAGGAGCTGAATACCGTCTGCGAGAAGCACGGCGGCTACGTGCACGTGAGGTGGGTGCACGTGAACACGAGGGTCTTGGTGCCTCATGTGGTGCCATGCGGTGGCGCTTGGCTGGGCGAGATGCTGCTGACGCGACAATTTCTCGCCCAGTTACACCACTGGTACCAGCCACAGGCTCAATAAAACTTTGATCTGAGTCACTAAACCCAGAAAAGGAGTCACCTCCCTCTGACTCGTCACCCTCAAACAGAAAATATCCACAGGGACTGTGAGGTCGTGGTAGAATTGGGGTAGAAAATGGGCGAGGAGGCATGGGAGAGCATATAGGCCTCGCCATGGCATGGCGGTCATTCTCACTTTCACTGCTGCTGCTACTATCTCCCGACAACTGTGTATAATCCTCATCGTTGTCTGAATCGTCAAACACACTTTCTTCACCTTCAGAGAATAATTCGTGGGCTATTTGCTCTGGGGTGAGGGACTGAGTGATGCGTGCTCGTGAGGCGTTTGACCGTGCGCTCGCCATGGTGACTCTCGCTAAACTGAGGCCTCCCATGCCATCGAATCGTGAGCTGGATTTTTTTTCAAAATGGCCGCTGTTTACTAGAGCCCCTGGGCAGCGTATGGGACCCCCAGCTACACCGCGGGCCATTCAAATCGTGCGCGGTACCCATACACTTCATATGAAGTGAAGCGCAGTTGACTGGTAAAACGATTTACACTTCATATGAAGTGATGCGCACTTTAAGGGTTAATAGGTAGTTGGTCGAGATGATCTCGTGATGGTTCCCCGACAGCTATGCCCACTGTAATCCAAGAAATGAAAAATTAATAATCTGATTTTCAACAACTCATTTTAGCATAATTGGAACTGTGTTAATTATATTGTGCTACTATATTAAAATCTCATATTTAACTGGAATGAGAATATGTACTAAAGATAAATAAATGATTAATATAATTTTCTCTTAATGGCAGGTATATTCTATAAATATTAATCAATCATATATTAACTTGCAGAGTCTTATTAATTGGGTTGGTGACGTTAAAAATGCCCTGAATTCTGACGAACCTGCACGAGATGTTACAACTGCGGAGCATCTTCTCAAAAGTCACCAAGATCTTGGAGATGACATAAGAGCTCACCAAGATGAATTCACGGAGCTCAGCCAGCTTGGAGAGAAACTTGTCAAGAGGAATCCTGACTTCAGTGAAGTGCAAGAAAAGGTTGGGTATAGTATACATATAGTTATGTGCATAAGACACTTCACTAAGGATAGTGTTATAAATGTTTTCATCCAAATAAACATATCAATAATTTGTAAATTTGTCTGTTGCTTCCTTATCTTCTCTTTCTCTTCTCTCTCTCATCTCTCTCCTCTCTCTCTCTCTCTTCCCCCCTCTCTCCCACTTGTTATTTCTCTGTAATAATTTAACTTGTCACAGAATCTTGAAAAATAGTTGGAAAGACATGTAATGTCTGACCAGATATATGGTCTCCTGAACTAGGGTTTGGACCTGACAGGTGCTGCCTTGAAGAAAAAAAACAAAAATAATTTAAGATTCCTGTAGCTTTAAGGGATCATGTTAAATTTTACATTAAAAATCATTCATCAGAGTTACCATGAATTACGCTAAAATGTAAACTTTATCTTTGAAAATGTTTAAATTTAAAGGTTGCTCAGTTTTATGACTATAGTTTTGATTTTGTCAATTGTTTATACAAATTTAAAAATAACTTGTTTGAACAGATGGCATTACTAGGGGAGGAGCAGCGTGCTATACATCGTGGCTGGCAGGAGAAAGGAGACTGGCTGAGGCAGTGTATGGACCTTCAGCTCTTCAATAGAGAAGCAGATCAAATTGATGCTGCTACAAGTTCCCATGAAACCTTCCTCGACTATAAAGACCTCGGGGTAAGTGGCATCATCTAACTGCTTTGTCTATGTTGCATTTAAGGTAGATGAGAATGGACACGTTATTCTTGCAATATTAGTGATGCAACTTTATGAAAGATCACTATTTTTGTCCATTATGTTGTTTTTACTTAATTGTAGGTGTTAAAATTTTGTTTATTGGATTTGTCATTGATTGTTACCTTATTAAACTCTCCACAATGGCTATTTTTGATAACTTTAGAATACTTTTATGATTGGTTGCATAAGAAGTTTTCTGATATCTGGCACGTTGTTAATCACACCCATAAGCAAGTTACAGCTCTTCCTGGGAGACAAATTGATCAGAGCCATCTCTGATAAAGTGTAAATCTTGTATAGTACAACCATTCCCAACAGGCTATTCATTAAGGAGGAATTGAGATGTTGAAAGTAAGATATTACAGTACTGGTAATTATTGTTCAAAATTGGGTATTCGAACAAGTGCCAACTGGAGTGATGTGTTGCATGGGCTGGATGGGTCTAGTAACCAATAGTTCCATCTGGAGTGAAGAGTACTAATTTGAGTTTTGATTAAAACTCTTGCATTTATTATGCAATGTTTTTGCTTGAAGCATTGCATTTAATTTTACAATTTTAATTTGCTTATTAGGGCACCTTGGATGATGTTGAAGCACTGATGAAACGTCATGACGACTTTGAGAATACCCTCATGGCACAGGATGAACGGCTGCGAACATTTAGCGAGATGGCAGATAAGCTAATTGCAGCTGAACACTATGATGCTACATATATAAATGAACGCAGGGATCAGGTATTGTTAACCAATCTTTTAATATTGTTATGATCTTTGTACATTTTCTATATCAGTTCAGAAATAAGTGGAATAATGTTAATAGACAGTTATATGTACAGTACTGTATTTAAAAAAACTTCAAGTGATTGAAGTATGTCTTTAGTGGATGGGGAAGTTTTGGATATATAAACTGCAAATTCCAAAAAGAGAAATGAGGTTTAAATTTCAGTCCTAATGGCACCGTTTTAACTTTATATAGACATGGTTTTGCATATTGAAAGAAATAATGATTTAAGATAGAAGAAAATAATTAAAATACTGTAATTTTTTATAATGTTTAAATATCATATTTTAAGCCCTAAACTATATTAGGGCCCTTTTTTGGCCCTAAAATTTGAAGTACCGGGTGATTAAAATATTGTAATTCATTCAGGTGCGTGACAGACGAGCTGCTGTAAAGGAGCGAGCTCAGGCTAGACGTGAACAACTGAATGGTTCCATCGCCTATCAGCAGTTCAAGGCAGATGCAGATGATTTTGAGAAGTGGATGGCTGATAAAAAGAAGCTGGCAGATGATGAATCCTACAGAGACCTCAATAATTTGGAGAGGAAAATGCAGAAGCACGAAGCATTTGAAAGGGAACTTCATGCTAATGAAGGTCAGCTGCGACGTCTCAACAAGACTGGCCAAGATCTGATAGGCATGAAGCACTATCAGTCTGATGACATCAAAAACACTTTAGATGACCTAAATAAAAAATGGAGAGATCTCTGCTCCAAGACAGAGGAGAAAGGAATGAAGCTTCATCAAGCCAGTAATCAGCATGGCTACAATAAGAACTTGGAGGAAACTGAGAAAAGTTTGGATGCTCTGGAAACTGCACTTAAAAATAAGGATGTTGGGTCAGATCTGCGGTCATGCAAGGACCTCATGAATAAACAGCAGAATTTAGAAAATGACATGCACACCATGGAGAGGAAGATTAGTGATACGTGTGCTGTTGGCGACCAGATGGTGCAGGACGGCCACTTTGATGCTGCCAACATACAAGCATCGTGTATATCTGCTAAGAATAGGTTTAACAAGTTGAAGGTAAGATTTTTGATACTAGATACTCTTGTTTGCACTATATTTGATTACGTATCACTTTTTAGGGCAGTGATTCAAATTTTTCAGTACCTACATTTTTAATTGTTAACCATAACCATCTGTGCAGTGTTGCAGTTCTGCCAGCACATCAGTATTCCCTTCACTCTTGCTTGTACTGTTCGGGATTTGTGCCGAGACACGATGACCTAACTTTAATGTTTGATTGGTAGTGCTTATATGGGCTGAATTATCTTGGTTATCTCACCAATGAAGTTTATTATTCAGTCAATGTAGCACCACTAGTTTAGGGCGTAGTCTGGTGTGACATTTCTAAATTAGTGTGAAGTTTGGTAATAATCAAACCTCCGTAGGAACTCGTAATCTTATAAACATCTGGTGAGACTGTAACATGTGGTGTAATAAAATCTTTCAATTAAATGTTTATATTTTTTATTTGTGAAACACTGGTTTGTGATATTCTGTTTTCTTTGTTTCCAGGAGCCAGCAGCCAGGCGTCGTGCAGACCTTGAAGAATCGCTTAGATGGCACGAGTTCAACTTTGAGCTTGATGCTGAGATGCAGTGGATCAAGGAACACATGCCACTAGCCACATCAAAAGTTTGTATATGTGTTTTTACTCCTTTATTCCTTTATGCAAGAGTTAAATGTACACCTTCATTTTGAAGTTTCAAATGTTTTGTGAAGAAACTAAAATATTTAAGTTGTTCCAAGCATGAATATTTTTTTAGCGAGTATGAATGGATGAAAAGTTAATTGGTAGAATATGGCTTGTAGACGTTTGATTAAAGTGGTGGAAGACTGTGTTAAAATTAAGTAAACACTTGAATTATAGCTAGCGAAGATTTAGAGAAGTAGGGAAGATAAGGGGAGATTCATTTCTCGTAATGATTAAGAGTGCCAATATACACCTACCATGTGTTTTCCTATTGGGGGAACTGGAAGTCTGAAGGTTGTTCTTTCTCATAGCAAAGAGCATGATTGTCTCAACATGGGCATCCAGCAATCATGTTGCGGTGATGTCACATCTTTTGTCACCGAGGCTTGGAATTGGAAGCCAGCAGCTAGACTGCTTGTTACCCACAGATAACCATGAGCTGGCAGGTTGCATCTACCTGGGGCTCTGGGAATGGGTGGAGGATGATTGGAGTGCTCTCCAGACATAGGTCTGGGTTGGCTGGCGTATATAGGTGATATGCAGAGTGATGTAACATGAAGATGAGTAGGAAGAGGCAGTTTCCTCTGCTATACTGGGGAATTACGTGATAATACCATTATTGTAAATATACTGTACTATATTGAAAATAGACAGGGACCAAAAACAATATTAGGTGGGGGCATGAGAGCTAGATCTGTCAGTGATAGGTGACCTGGTTGTCAGTTGTAAGCACATTATTTAGGAATTGTCACTGTTCATTATTATGAAAATGTTTACCACAATATATTAAATGTACTGTATTCATTATCTGCATATTTGTATACTATAGTGTAATGCCTATACTGTATTACATAACGTAATTGCTCCCATGCTTGACATTTCAACATTTAAAAGTTCAACATTTAGACACCCTGCAAGATATTATCATTCTAGGAATATTTATAAGAATATGAGAGAACAGCTATTTTGTTCCTTGACAATTTTAACCATGAAGTACAGAAAGCTTGTGGCAAGTGTTCCTCAGGTTTTCCTATTAAGTCAGTATTCCCAAGAGGATATTTGATTTATACTGTATATATAAATATAAAGGATAAATTATTTTGCATGCATTTATTGAGATGACTTTTTCTTCAGGTACTTGGGCAAAATCTGCACGAGGCACAAAATCTAAACAAGAAGCACATCAAATTAAAAGCTGAAATCCAGGGACATCAGCCACAGATCACCAAGACGCTGGTGAAAGGCGATAATCTAATTAAAGATCGGCATCCAGAAAAGGCATTGGTAAAGAATTTGGCACCATTTTTGTGAAGCCTAGAATAATGTTTATGAAGTGTGCCATGAATTAAAGCAAAATGCAGAGGCTTCGATAAGAATGTGTGTGTTGCATTATTAATATTATGTTTTATGCATACAAAATTAAACACAGGTTGGGTGGTTTCAGCTCGTAGAGGCTGCATGGCCCTGTCAAGGGTTCTGGTACTGTTATCTGTTTGAGCAGGAGTACGATTACACACTACTCTTCAATTTATAATTAGAGGACAGTACAGCAACTATAAACTAAAATTTAATTAATATTAATGTGTGAGACAAGCCAAAAAGAACATTTGGTATTCATATGTGGAGTTCAGTGTATCACAGCTCCTTGGTCACATGAACACCCTGTTACATAAAATTAAGATATATGTAATAGCCACTTCTCTCCTGCCCTCTTAATGGGACCATTTTGTTGGGTTGCCAGTATAAAATTTCACCGTACTGTATGGTGGTCCCATTTGGTGCCCAGATTCTTCTAATTTAGAGTTGCTTGTGCCTAGAACCTACATTATTCTTAATTCAGGTTAAGGTTTGGATACATTTTGGGTTTTTGCCTTGTTTTATATTTTTTTTTATCTTACTAATTCTCATTTAAAATTTTTCTCCATATAATAGATTGAGAGTAGATGTGCAGAGCTGCAAGAAGCATGGGATGACCTGATAGCAGAAGCTGACGAGCGCAGTCGAAAATTGGAACTAAATCTCAAAGCTCAGCAATATTTCTTTGAGGTTACAGAGATTGAAACATGGATGAGTGAAAAGAGGAACATCTTGCAGACCAAAGATTACGGCAAGGATGAAGACGTGGCCCGAAAACTCCTAACAAAGCACAAGGTGGGCTTTATTTACTTCTGGCTTGGGTGTCTTTGTTCCTTGTGTGCAACTCTACTTCCTGAGAAGGTGGGTATCTGCAATGTTCAAGAATAACTGAAAACAGTTATTGTATTATTCTGCTTGTTGGTTTAGCCATTGTTAAAGTAAAGCATCCACCATTGCTGACATGCACCAGGAGGCAAGAGTGCAAACGGGAGGCTTCAGTCTTCTTCAAATACATAGATAATTAAGAAGAATAGATGAAGGCGCAGGTAATGAAGATGTGGTTACAATATCACACTGTGGATTTGTTCATACACTATATCATAGTGTATGAGTAACTATGAATGACTGAAGGTATCTTTACTATTAAAGCCCATGCGAAGTAAATGAAGGTAGACTTAACAATGTTATTGTATGAAGCGTTAATTTGTGACAGTCCGTTGATATTTTAAATTTGTTTTAATGTTTTCCATACCATCATGTTAATGCAAGTTATCATGGATGTTATCTGCAACAAAATAAAAGTAAACTAATAGGGGGTAAGTGTATTAAAATTTCTGTGCGTCTAGCTACAAAGATGTGCATATCATGGCATTTTGCAATTTTTTTTTTTTTTTTTATACCACTCCAGATAAATGTGTAGAAAGTGTAGCCGAGTGTTGAATCTATGGTATGGTATACATGACATTTTGAGTTGCTCTAAGTGCCATGTATACTGTACTACATACATGGTATTAACATATACATTAAATCTGAATCTTAAACATGACAGCATCACCTCGGCATCCTCTTCAGCTACTGTTTGTGACTTGTAAATATGAACCAGGCCAGCCTTGCGGTCTCGACTGTTGAATTATTCAAACATTATTGCTTTCTTTGAGTACCGTCACATCCTACCTTGTTCAGATTGCTTGGTCTTTTTCTGTTTATTGTTTTTTTTCCCTTACATGACTGTACAGTAGCATGTACTGATATTTTGGTTTTGCCACTGGTTTTCTAACTGCATCTCTGATGATGAATGTACTCCAGTCTTGCCCCTTCTACTCTTTGTTGATAGTTTGCTGCCAGCAGTGGTAAGTTTATTATGCACTCTTTATACATGTAATCTTTTCCATTCCTTTTCGTATTTTGGCCTCTTTTTGTCATTATGTTGAACGCTGGTTTAATCTTGCTCATTGTGTCGCATTTTCCAGAGTGGTGTATACTGTATTTTGTTCATGCCCTTGGTGCATGTCTTGCTTGCACAGTTTCTTTTTCGTTCTCTTCCTCTGGTCATATTTCCTGTGGACATCCAGTAAGAAATCTCCTGCTATTGGTTTTAAACATTCTTGTATAGAAAATATTGTCTGAAATAATGTTTAAATATTGTAATGGTTTGGATTATTTAATTTTGTTTATATTGAATACTTTAATTTAAATCATAGTATTGGTTAGATGAAAACAGTTTACTTCAGTTACAATATTTCTATCTTTAAAGGCAAATCTCTATAAAGATAATTTTAGCAGCACTGTACAAATTATGAATGAACTCGACTCTTAATAAAAATTAAGAAGAAACACGTTTCTCACTGACTAGTAACTGATACTAGTAAAGCTGCGAGATAAAAACAGGTAGTGAAGCTATGCCTTCAGCTATTTTACTCACACCCGTCCTTGATAAGGGTTAAAGCTGATAAAGTAGAATGCAAATTTTTTTTCTTTTCTCACAGCTCTCGTTTATTACTTATCACTTGGTCTTCTCATGGTCTTCTTCTGAATCCCTATTATTTTGAGACTTGGGGTGCCACAATTGTACCAGAGGTGGTACCCTATATATACGGTATATCAGCAGTATATATCAAAATGACAGAGAACTTACTTAAGATAATAGGTTCAACCTGAGTGTATGTACAACTCCATATTCATCAAGAACTGTAAAAAACCACTATCGCAGGCCCTTCACATTCTGTGGAGACAAAGCCTAGATACTGGCGTTATCCCTGACATACTAAAAACAGCAGAGATAGCACCACTCCATAAAGGAGGAAATAAGGCAGAGGCAAAAAATTACAGACCGATAGCACTAACATCGCACATCATAAAAATTTTTGAGAGAGTGCTAAGAAGTAAGATCACAAAATACATGGAATCACAGCATCTCCATAACCCCGGACAACATGGTTTCAGAACAGGGCGCTCTTGCCTGTCGCAGTTGCTGGACCACTATGATATGGCATTAGATGCTATGGAAGACAAACAAAATGCTGATGTAATTTACACAGATTTCGCAAAAGCTTTTGATAAATGTGACCATGGTGTTATTGCACATAAAATGCGTTCAAAAGGAATTACCGGGAAAATAGGCAGATGGATCTACAATTTCCTGACTGACAGAACCCAATGTGTAATAGTCAACAAAATAAAATCCAGCCCATCAACCGTGAAGAGCTCAGTCCCCCAGGGTACTGTGCTTGCTCCAGTACTTTTTCTCATCCTCATATCGGACATAGACCAGAACACAACCTATAGCACTGTATCATCCTTTGCAGATGACACTAGGATTTTCATGAGAGTTGGCAACATAGAGGACACGGCAAACCTCCAATCAGATGTAGATCAGGTCTTTCTATGGGCTACAGAAAATAATATGGTATTCAACGAGGATAAGTTTCAGCTCATGCGCTACGGAAAAATTGAAAACATAAAAACAGGAACCACGTACAAAACGCAGGCAAATCATAACATAGAACGAAAAGGCAATGTAAAGGACCTGGGTGTACTCATGTCGGAAGACCTTACCTTTAAAGAACACAATAAAGTAGCCGTCACAACTGCAAGAAAAATGACAGGTTGGATAACAAGAACTTTTCACACTAGAGATGCTATACCGATGATGATACTTTTCAAAACGCTTGTGCTATCTAGAGTGGAGTACTGCTGCACAATGACAGCCCCTTTCAAAGCTGGAGAAATTGCTGACCTAGAGAGCGTGCAGAGATCCTTTACTGCTAGAATCCACTCAGTAAAACATCTAAATTACTGGGACCGACTAAAGAGCCTAAATCTGTACTCCCTTGAGCGCAGGCGGGAGAGATACATAATAATTTACACGTGGAAAATAATTGAAGGGCTGGTCCCAAACCTGCACACAGAAATAACACCACATGAGACCAGAAGACATGGCAGGATGTGCAGAATACCCCCGTTGAAAAACAGAGGTGCAACAGGTACTCTGAGAGAGAACTCTATCAACATCAGAGGCCCGAGACTGTTCAACACGCTTCCACTACACATAAGGGGCATAACTGGCAAACCCCTCAGTGTTCAAGAGAGAACTGGATAAGCACCTCCAAAGGATACCTGATCAACCAGGCTGTGACTCATACGTCAGGCTGCGAGCAGCCGCGTCTAACAGCCTGGTTGATCAGTCCAGCAACCAGGAGGCCTGGTCGACGACCGGGCCGCGGGGACACTAAGCCCCGGAAGCACCTCAAGGTAGCCTCAAGGTATGGAACCATTTTCTAAAGTACAGTATTAAAAGATAGTGAAACCTCTGGACTTGCAATGTAATTGGTTCCTGAAATAAAGCATCATTTTTGAAGAGGGGTTAAGAAGCCAAACTGAAGAACCCTAAGAGATAAGAGAGAACATGATTGAAAGTATACACAAATACTGATGTAAATACCTTAGTAAAGTAGATTGGAATTAGAGGTGTACCGGTGTATTGGTGTCTGGTAATAAGCCAATATTGGCGTTGATCAAAATATTGTTATTATACACCTCTGGAATAACTGGATTAGAGAACATGGGTGTATGTTAGGAACAAATGATTCAGAGATGTAAACAGTATCTATATATTCTATGTAGTAATGTGGTTATGAAGTAGGATTTTGAGAGTCACGGGTGCCACCTCGATCCACAGTTTCCAGGCATGTACAATAATACTTGAATATAAAGCTACTATTAAGGACCTTGTAGCAATATCTAGGTGATGGGGGCCCCATGAGTCTGATGATGCTCCTTGTAATAATTATAGGCACAGGTAGGTCAACAACCTGATCTTTCAGGCATCCCTGTGTACAGGAATCGTAGCAGACGGGTGGAAACAGGCTAACATAGTTCCAATCTACAAAAGTGGCAGCAGGGAAGACCCCCTCAATTATAGACCTGTATCATTGACAAGTGTAATAGTGAAAGTATTGGAAAAACTAATCAAAACTAAATGGGTAGAACACCTAGAGAGAAATGATATAATATCAGACAGACAGTATGGTTTTCGATCTGGAAGATCCTGTGTATCGAATTTACTCAGTTTCTATGATCGAGCCACAGAGATATTACAGGAAAGAGATGGTTGGGTTGACTGCATCTATCTGGACCTAAAAAAGGCTTTTGACAGAGTTCCACATAAGAGGTTGTTCTGGAAACTGGAAAATATTGGAGGGGTGACAGGTAAGCTTCTATCATGGATGAAAAATTTTCTGACTGATAGAAAAATGAGGGCAGTAATCAGAGGCAATGTATCAGAATGGAGAAATGTCACAAGTGGAGTACCACAGGGTTCAGTTCTTGCACCAGTGATGTTTATTGTGTACATAAATGATCTACCAGTTGGTATACAGAATTATATGAACATGTTTGCTGATGATGCTAAGATAATAGGAAGGATAAGAAATTTAGATGACTGTCATGCCCTTCAAAAAGACCTGGACAAAATAAGTATATGGAGCACCACTTGGCAAATGGAATTTAATGTTAATAAATGTCATGTTATGGAATGTGGAATAGGAGAACATAGACCCCACACAACCTATATATTATGTGAGAAATCTTTAAAGAATTCTGATAAAGAAAGAGATCTAGGAGTGGTTCTAGATAGAAAACTATCACCTGAGGACCACATAAAGAATATTGTGCAAGGAGCCTATGCTATGCTTTCTAACTTCAGAATTGCATTTAAATACATGGATGGCGATATACTAAAGAAATTGTTCATGACTTTTGTTAGGCCAAAGCTAGAATATGCAGCTGTTGTGTGGTGCCCATATCTTAAGAAGCACATCAACAAACTGGAAAAGGTGCAAAGACATGCTACTAAGTGGCTCCCAGAACTGAAGGGCAAGAGCTACGAGGAGAGGTTAGAAGCATTAAATATGCCAAAACTAGAAGACAGAAGAAAAAGAGGTGATATGATCACTACATACAAAATAGTAACAGGAATTGATAAAATCGACAGGGAAGACTTCCTGAGACCTGGAATTTCAAGAACAAGAGGTCATAGATTTAAACTAGCTAAACACAGATGCCGAAGAAATATAAGAAAATTCACCTTCGCAAATAGAGTGGTAGACGGTTGGAACAAGTTAAGTGAGAAGGTGGTGGAGGCCAAGACCGTCAGTAGTTTCAAAGCGTTATATGACAAAGAGTGCTGGGAAGACGGGACACCACGAGCGTAGCTCTCATCCTGTAACTACACTTAGGTAATTACACTTAGGTAATTACTAATAGTGGCCATAAGTACTTTGCACTAAATGTCAGTTGTGCACCACACTCTCATGAGAGGGCTAATGGGCCTGTTCCTTGTAAATCAAAATGGAGTAAGGGTTAAAAGGTACAAGGTAGAAGGATTTTCTATACCTGTGACTTGAGTGACTCTTTGTTTTAACACACATTTAATTTTTGCAGGCTTTGGAGTTGGAAATTGACACCTATGGTGGTATTGTGAAGGAGATGGGAACGATGGCAGACTCGATGATCAAATCCAGCCACCCAGAATCTAAATTGATTAAGGACAGACAACAGGTAGATGATAATTATAATGGCATTACTATTAATTTGTGTCTAAGAAATTGGTGACAAGGTCTAGAATTAATTTTTTTCTTTTGTAATATTCAAAGACAACAAATATATTTTCTATCAGAAATGGCTTGATTCATATGCACATTATTTGATACAATAATACTATACAGTAGTGATAAATGATGTGCTTAATTATTAAATCCTCATTGGTGGAGGGAAGTGTCATGCCCTTCACCCACCTACTAATATTTCAAACAAATTGGTTTTACTTGTGATAAAATGGGAGGATATTGGTCTAAAGGTAATCGTCTCTTATCTCCACTAAGGCCAAGTACTTCCCTACCCCAGGAAATATATCTAAAGTGAATAATAAGTTTAGCATTTACTTTTTTTATGCTGTACTGTTTGTGTATGTAATATATATTATGTATTTTTAAGGTGCTAAACCAGGAACTGAAAGATCTTCAAAAATTATCTGCCCATCTTCGGCAAAAGCTAATGGAGTCTATGTACCGCCATGAATACTTCAGGGAGGCTGAGGACTTGGAGAAGTGGATAAATGAACAAATGCAAACAGCAACCTCGGAGGACTTTGGCCAAGACTACGAGCATTTGTTGGTTAGTTCATCTATACATGTTTGTATCGGTATCCTTTTACTTTGGGAATTCTGCTTTGTTCAGGGGGTAACTTAGAATGCACCGAGGAATTCCACACATGAGTAATGGATGTTCGCAAGAGTTCTGTAAATTTAATACTTTGTAATATTTTGAAAGAGTTAGGATTGATGTCCAGAATATTAAATACTGGCTAGGAAAATAAATTATACCTCTAAATAAATTTAACAATTTTAAGGGCCATTCATTCCTCACAGATATGATTCATGATACATACATTCCCTTTATTGTGCTTGCACTTCACAATAGATGACCTGTATTCCCCATGGATTGGCAGTTTGATATTGTCTGATATCCCCTGTGGCAATTTGATTGTTTTTTTCCAGACAACCATTCAGCTAGGTTTCTCTGGCAGTGGCATAGTTGTTGTTTCTATATATATTTGTTACAGTATGCATATAACTATTTTTTTTTTTCACAGCTGCTTCAGGCTAAGTTTGACGATTTTAAGCATCGTGTTGAGGCAGGGTCAGAACGCTTTAATCAATGTGATGAACTGGCCAAGAAGCTTATTGCCAATGAAAGCCCCTATGCCTCTGAAATTGAAAGAAAACAGGAACAATTAAGGTAAAAATCTTTGTTTGCAATATGTGTGTTTATATTCCTGAATATTTTTGTAAGAAGTTAGTCTGGATTTTGTTTTGTTACTTTTGCTGCAGAAGAAAGATGTTGGTGTGTTGGAATGATACATTACATAAGGTAGAGGATGAAGGAAAGGTACTAGAGATGATGAAGAGCGGGCCCACACAGTATCACCTAGTGGGTGTTGTTAAAAAACATTGTTCAGGGAGAACATTGTTCTCCCTGACATTGTTATGAGAGAGAACGGGGAGGCTGGCAGCAGGTCAACAAATCCCACAAATGATTCCTTGAGCTCTCATGAAATGCAACCTTAAACACAGGTGATGATATACACTGAAGGTGTTAGTGTGACAATAGTCCTTGAGGTGGGTCTTGTCCTGATTTAATGTAGAACCAGTTAGGGCAAGAATGTTCCCGTCCCTCTTCAGTTCATTATATGGAATTAATGGTGTACGACTCCAGTGGGTGTTATGTTCTCTATACAGATCGAAATTGTTATAGATGACAGTATACTGTATTTGAGGAAAATAAATTTGATTATTACAACACATCAACATTAAACAATCCATATTGCATGGGAAACCATAGTGTACAATATTTGAAAGCATTTAGTAGATAATCAGTCGAGGTTAATACAGTGCCACACATGCAGTATATAAATGATGCCTTTGTATTGTGGTAGTTAGTATTGAGATTGTATAAAACCTAAGCACAGTTTTAAGGCATGCTTTGCAGTTTGTATACCAACATTCATTAACTAAATTTAAATTGGAAATTTACCGATTGTTTAGAGGATAGAATTAGGGATAAATTGAGTGTTACAATTCCAAGACGAAATAAAGGAAGGAAATGAATGGGATATAGTGCATTTATGCAACAAGCTCGAATGAAATTCAGGAAAATAATAGTTGACATAGCTTGATAAATTTTCTTCGGTTGAAAATTGTAGAAAGTCAACCCTCATATTCAGATTAATGGTGAACTTGATCATTACATATAGGAAGAATATTGCATTAAATGCAATTTGCTTTTCCTCCCATATATTAAATTGTATATCGTTACATTGAAGTATATTTTACGAAGAACCGTTATAAACTGAAACTATTTACACTACAACATGGTGGTGTGGACTAGTACTAGAGTTTCTTGTTAAATTTTGTCGGGTTTGGAATAGTGATTTGCATTAATATTTCAGAAGTAAGGAAAACTCCTGCTTATTTTAGTGACGTTCTTGTGTATCTGCATGGATATTTAAACTATGCATCAGTTTTATTTTTTCCCCCAAGTTGCATGATAATTTAGTAACCACTTTTTACTGCAGTGTAACTGTGAAGCATGGTTAGATGCACATGTTGGTGTGGAATGAAATCACTGTTAACTTAATAAACACTAGTCAGTGTGAAATTTAGGGTTAATCTATAAAGCAAGCATTAATTTATGGCTTCATTACCTAAGCATGCTCGTATGCACACACTTGTCTCGCATGCACGCAAATGTGCCGAGTTGTGAATATGTGCAGAAATCGGCATGCACCTGTATGCATGCACCAGCAAGACTGCATGCTTGCACCAGCAACAATGCATGCTTGCACCAGCAAGAATGCACACATGCATTTACACAAACATCTACATACATATGTATACAAACTTCTGCGCACACATACACTTACGGCCTCTCACACAACACACGCCTACCTCTTACAAGACACATCATACCACACACAAGGAACAGGCTGAAAGGGAAGCATCATCCAGAAGCAACGAGACAGATTTTAAGGGCATGTTTAAAACATAAAAATGGAGGAATGCATTATAGAAGTGTCTGTAGCATATGCCAAACTAGATATTATGAAGATACCCTCCAGAAACCTAGAGAGTGAAACATGTACAAGATAAACTTGTGAGTATGCAGCACTGGCATTAAACCCATACCTGTTAAATCATTAAATAAAAAGTAAAGAATAAGCAGGGACAAGTCACATAGACTTGTCCCAGTGCTGATTGATGCTGCCTACAATGAAAGACCCAAGTGAGCTCGAGCTCAAACTCTCAGCACTGGAGAAAATGTGAATTGAAAAATATAACGTACAAAATGCCATGGAGAATTCTTATTTTCGACAAAAAAAGGTTGAAGAGGTGTCTAGAAAAATCTTCCCTTGCAACTCTTCATGCTAAAACATTTTTGAAGCAAATTTTATAAGCCACTTTCAGAAGGAAATATGAGAAACGAGGAAGAAAAGTCATGGCATAAACTGCCAAGGACATGTAAAGGCAAGGCTAATGAACTAATGCTAGACTCGGCACATACTAGTTCAACAAGGTGTATTCACACACAAGTCGTCGTCCCTGCAGTAATATTGGAGGAGCTCTAGGAATTTTTTTGTTAAACGAAAATTGTGAATGAGATAGTTTTGCAAGTGGTGCCATCGGGAAGCATAAATTAACAAACGCGTACTGTATCTATAAGAGATGGTAGGAAGAAATGAATATAAAACTGGGGGATAATATTTGAATAGGAAAAAGTGGGAGAAATTGTTTTTAATATTTGCAAGACTGAAATTAGAATATGCAGCAATTGTATGGTGTCTGCGTATATCTCAAAGCACATCAACTAGAAAAGGTGCAGACATGCAACTAAAGGGTTTTCCATTTCCATCTAAAAGAAAAAATGACGAAGGTAGGCTGGAGGAATTAAATATACCAAAATTAGTAGAAGAGGCAGTATGATAATACCAAATCATGAGAGGAATACACAGTTGCAAGAGGGGATGTTTTTGAAAGGTGTAACTGCAAAAAGCAAAGCATCTTTGATTCAAGTGGAGAAAACAGATGTGCTGGAAAGATTTCTGGAAATTCTGTTTGCGAACAGAGTTGTCAGTGGTTGGAAAAACTTGAGGGAAGAGGGGTGGTTGATGCCAAAACCATCAGAAGCTTGTAAATGCCTTGCAAGAGATTATAAAGCATCATGAAACATAGCTTTAATTCTCTAGCAACACTAAGTAATTAAAAGTAGAAAATCTCACTCACACGCCGAAGAAATATAAGAAAATTCACCTTCGCAAATAGAGTGGTAGACGGTTGGAACAAGTTAAGTGAGAAGGTGGTGGAGGCCAAGACCGTCAGTAGTTTCAAAGCGTTATATGACAAAGAGTGCTGGGAAGACGGGACACCACGAGCGTAGCTCTCATCCTGTAACTACACTTAGGTAATTACACTTAGGTAATTACACACACACACACCCAACACATACTTTACACTCCAAATCCACATACATTTGACAATACTGATAATTATGTATATTTTTGTAATATGGTTTTAAAAATAAAGTATATTCTTTACTGTAGTCTCCTTTATATTTATAGTATGTGAACTTCGTCTTTTCCCCCATTCCTTCCTCTTCCTTGCTCTTGCTCAGTTTTTATGCTCCTTATGAAACTGAGAGCATAGGTATCTACGTCAGTTGTGTGTGATTAATGACTTTATAAAGAATACAAATGCATACTAAGTAATCACTAATCAGATGATCTGTATTTTTCATAAATATCTTTATGTATTAATAAACATAAAATTAGTTTATCATTAAACTGTGTTCCCAACTTCATCTCTGAACATGTTGTGCATGTCTGAGCTGTGTTGGGCATATTTTTGGCAGTAGATAACCCTTGCCTAATGCTAGGGTATCTGTTTACTGTTAGGTGAATAGAGGCATCAAATGAAAGGAAATCGTGCCCAAATGCTTGTTTTACCACAGGAAATGAACCCGGTACCTTTCAGCTGTGACCCGACTTCTGTTACCATGTGCAACAGGACCCTCGTCAAAATAAACGTACCAATAACAAGGCAATGGAACCAGACCACATATTATCGTGGCTACTAGAGGAGGAAATGGGGATACTTGGTAATCGGTTAATTCATCTATAATGCTACATAAGCAAGTGAGAAGCTCCTGAATATCTAGAATACTGCTAACATAATACAGTACTGTAATTTTGTTGAATAAATGACTGATGGCTGTAAACTATTGTCAAATGAGCATTCCTTGTTAAAATCTGGAAAAAATAAGACTGTGAAGAACAAAGTTTGTTATATATAGCAAGAGAGAGAGAGAGAGAGAGAACAGATTTAAAGTAGACAGGTTGTCACTGACATACCTGACACTGATACCAAGATGGGAGAGGGCTGGCTGAAATGCATCTTTTAACCTGATAAATTGGTTTTGAAACTATACACAAAAAAAGATAAAAATAAAGATGCAGGCTAGAATTACTGGGAATATGTGGAGACTAGGCAAAAATATGTAATAAATGGCATCGGTCATAATGATGGGAAAAAGTGAAGATAATGGAAACTGTCATGTAAATTCTGGCAAGATTTTTCTTTGTTTTGGATTTGTGAATAACATTCACAAGTTTGCTGACAACACAAGTTTGAAAATTGTGCAACACTGTACTACATTACCTTAAGCTAAGAGTTTGGGTAAAAAAAATGACTTTAGAGATTACAGTAATACAGTACTAAGAAACGTCAGTAATGAAATTTGTGAGGGGGACAAAAAAGATGTCCAGAAAGGCAATAGAGTAAAAGCAAACCATCTGGGTATTATGACACCAACCTTAATGCCCTTTCTTACTCCTACCTGGTTCTTCTTTCTCCCATATCTGCTCTTTCCCTATCCCTGTGTCCCCCCCCACCATCCCTGCACCCCCCCACCATCCCTGCACCCCCCACCATCTCTGAGGCCCCCCCCCCCACCATCTCTGAGGCCCCCCCCCACCATCCCTGCACCACCACCATCCCTTCACCCTTCCATCCCTTCACCCTTCCATCATCCCTTCACCAACCAACTTGGACTCGCCCCCCCCCCCCCTTCCCCCTCAAGGTCATCTCCTGCAAACAATTCCCCTCTGATAATGCTCCCTCCCCTCAACCCTTCCCCCTCTCCCCTTTTTCCTAGAATCATCCCCACCTTCATTACTACCTTTGCCATATTGCCTAACCATGCCTTTCTCCTCTTCCCACTTTTTGTACCCCCTATCTTCCTGCTTTTTGTCTTCCCTTTTTCTCGTTTTCTATTCCCACCTTTCCTTCCAGCACCTCTCTTCTGCTTCACTTCCTCACACTATATTTCACACTAAACATACTGTATAATGGAGACTACTATTATAAGTACATTTGTATATTGATATAATATGTACATGATATAAATTTCAAATAGATTAAATGGATTTATAGAATAATTAATTTTTTGAGTTTAGTGTAATGAAACAAATGTACGTTTGAAATACCATGTAATAGTATTTATTGTTTGGGATACACTAACTGGTAGGGGGTTCTTCTTTTGGCATCTTAACATTCAATAATGGTAACTTGGGATATCTCTTGGACTCTACTAACCTCTGTCTGCCCTTCTGCTAGCAGTAAGGGAAGTCCGTCTTCTTCTCCCACTAAAAGCCAAGATCCAGCCAGCCAAGTGACTGCCTACCACAAACAAGTGCGGTAAGGTCTTCTTGATTTCTAGCTCTGTCTGATTGTTTTATTTGCTTAACCAGATTTCTTCTTTAAGTAAGGACTTGGGTTTAAAAATAAATTGAATTTGACAAAATTGTGTGTGGACCTTTACCTCAGACAAATCTTTAAAGTTTGTTAGGTAGAATGCTTTCTTTTTGTGCATTAAACTTACAACAATTACATTAAATCCAGGGCTGCATGGAATAGTCTTCTAGAACATATTGAAGCCAGAGACCAAAAGTTGGAAGCTGCTGGAGAAATTCATCGCTTTAATCGTGACGTTGCCGAGGCATTGGCTCGAATTCAAGAAAAGTACAAGTCGATATCAGATGATCTTGGCCGTGATGTCAACTCTGTACAGTCATTATTGAGGAAGCATGAAGGCTTTGAAAATGATCTGGTGGCCTTGGAAGCACAGTTACAGGTACAATAAATATACAGTATACATATATTATTGACAATATATATAATGACATACTTTACATTATATAGGGGGGTAGTAGAATACAATATGCAAGTGTAAATTTAGGAACTCTGTAGTTGTATACAGTATAGATCTTTGATATTGTCCTCACGATACTGTCCTGGATTGTTGTGGTCTCAATCTTCTGCATGAACATCTTTGGATTTTTGTAGTATTCTTTGCCTGTTGCCCTCTAACCCAGCAGTCATGTAGTTCTCTGGTTGCCATTGGTGAAATTCTTCAGTTTTTTCATCCCTATTAATCATGTTGTGCGTATTAATTGTAGTGATTGTATAATAATACATGTTTGACAATCAGGTTCTGGTTGACGACTCTGCGAGACTCCAGGCAACTTACCCCGGCAGCAACGCCGAGCACATAGCGGAGCAACAAACACTTGTGGTTGATAACTGGAACATGCTCCAGGAGAGAGCTTCAAGAAGGAAGGATCAACTTCATGCTGCAGCGGATCTTCAGAGGTTCTTGGCTGATGTAAATAAATTGAGATATTGTCTAGTGTCAAAATATTTTGTTTTTGCTAAGTTGAGATGTCAAGTTTCATTAAATATTTCATTAAATATGAAAAATAACAAGTTCTTTGGGTGTTTTAAGTTATATTCAGCACTGGACAAAACCCTATTTTGCTTTTTGATATGAACTGTTTAAATACTGGTATCCAAAGATCCTTACATGCATTCCTAGCTTCCTTCTCCGTTACTCATGGTATTTCTTCCTTATTGTATATATTCATCATTCCTTCTTTATCCTAAAGTAATTCTGTTCTCTTCTGCCCACCTCTTCATTATATTTTATTGGCATCTCTTTGTTTACCCTTTTGCATTTTCCTTCCTCCCCTCCTTTTATTCTTTCCTCACTTTACCATATTTTTGTTGTCTTTTACCTTCTCTCTCTCACTTCCCTATTTTTAACTGTTGCCTTACCTTTTTGTTTTACTTTTTTTTCTTCTTCCTTTACAATATCATTCCTGTCCCATCTTTTTCCTTCCCCTTTTTCGTTTCACCTTTCCTCATTGCCTCTCTCCACTATCCTTCAGCTTTTCATTCTTTAAAAAAAACAATTCAAACAATAGAAGTATAATTTGGCATAAATATGAAATGGTGTACTAGTAACTCTTCGACAGTCTCGGGACCTACTCAGCTGGTCAAGCGACTTAAGAACAACCATGAAGGCCGAGGAGAAAGTCCGAGATGCTGCAAGCGCTCAGGGTTTGAAGACCGAACACGAACGCATCAAGGCTGAAATAGAGGCTCGAGAGGATGAGTTCAGCAAAGTGGTTGAAGCTGGTGGTAATATGGTAGAGGACCGGCACTATGCATGTGTTGAAGTTGAGGAGAGGGTGAATAAGGTAAAGCAGCGCTGCACTCGTTTTTTATTTCTCTCTCTCTCTCTCTCCGTAATTTAACTTATTTAGCTGTAACTACACTGTTAATTCCTTGAAACCTGCTACATCAGTATAATAAGGTTTGTTGATTTTGCTGCCATGTTTGAGCATTAGACATTGCTTGAACAATAAAAAATTATCTTTTACTGCTATGTTAAACTTTTGTCAACTTTTGTAGAAAAGTATATATATATATATGTATATACATGTCTGTATATTTGACTATTTTCTGAATCCTAAAGTTGTCTCTAAAGTCTGCTGTATGCTTTATTCTGATAGTGACATTTAGCAGCACTGCATGTTGCCATATTCAAAAAAATAATACTTGTCAAGGCTTTTATTTAATTAGGCAATGAACAACATAAAAGTATAGCACAGCATCACACACATCTCCATAAAAAACAGCTGTATCTATCATGGTACTTAAATACATCCTGCAAAACAGTTACTGCTAACACCTGTTTCTGGAAGGGCAAATGTTTAGTTTACATTTTTTCTGACGGATGTTGCAAACTGGCTAAAATCGGTGACACGTAGGAGTCAAAAACTCTCATGTGAAACTGAAATTCTCATGAAAGATATCTCAAAAATGTTAAAGTATAGTTCCAGTTAACATATACTGTACAAAGGAAAATTGTGCCGCAAAACAGAGAATGGGGATAATTTGAGAGATTAAAGGGGAATACATGTGGGGTGCTTCTATCTAACATTGACTATGGAAGAGTGAGGCATAGCCAAGTATCAGATAACAGAATGAAGATACTCTGTGACATAATTTGTGATCTAGAGAATTCTTTTTACCACTGAGAAAACTTTGATACAAAGCTGCATACAAAGATCTCCATGCTTCATGGAAGCGAAACCTTAGCTTCACGGGCGAACCCAAATACTTTTCCACTTTAAAACTACTGAAGTGCCACTAGCAATTGCCCAAGATTATCATTAGATGACAGCATGATAATACTGCCTAATATCGACTATAATCGGGCAGGGTCGGCAAGCTCACTTGAAGCCCAAAATACCCTAATGGCTCAGGTAAGTCGGGACAAAGTGGAAGAGAATTGGAGCAAATTTGGAATGTGATGGAAAGTGGCATTTCAATGCTCATGGTGGTTTTTGCTTTACCTGGGCTTTGAGAAGTGTGAAGTGGAAATAGAGAGCTGCCTGTACAGGTGAAATAAAAATTGCACCATTCAGTGAAAGATACACAGGTTGATAGCACTCTTATTCCATCCCTCTAAGGAGAAAATTTTGGCTCTATTTCTGTATACAATTCTTTACATTGTTTGATGTCAACAACCTGGAATAAAAAGGGTTACAGTTTCCAGGTATGGTTACTGTATTTCTTTTGCTTAACTATTTTATCATGTATTTACCCCCTAAATCAAATTTTATTTAATACTCAAATGTCTAATACTATCACAATGTTGGTTTTGAATGGATCTATAAACAATGTTGTTTTTAAGTATTTGGACTTCGTTCATTACATTTGTGTAAGTAAACGTCCACATAATTGCAATCACCTTTTGTTTATAAGAATATTTGTCCCTGATTATGTATCGTTTAAAATGCAGGTTCTCGATGAGCGAAACAAACTTCATGCAGCCTGGCAACATAAGAAGGTATATCTTGATCAGTTGATTGACCTGCAATTCTTCTTGAGAGATGCCAAACAGCTTGACACAATAAGCAGTACACAGGAAGCTGCGCTCTCATCTGCGGATTTTGGAACAACTATTGAACAAGTTGATGCTCAGGTTAGTATACAAGTTTACAGAATGGGTATTTATGTACAACTGAATGGGTATGTACAACTCGTGTAGTAATATTACTATTAAATATTTTTCAGTACTTTAAGTGAACGGAAGATCCACTTAATGGATCAGGACAGATATGTTGGGATGATCGACTTAACTTGGAGACCTGAATGTGATTTTTTATAATATTGAAGATGTCAGTAATATCTTTGGAAGTTTCTGGGTTAGAAAATATCGAAAGTTTGTACAGTACTTTACAAAAAGTCTGGAAATTGAAAAAAAAAGTAAAAGCCATGTTCAATTTCTATATGGCTTGAAAGCCTCTCAATTTGTCTCAATGTTAGGCTCATAGTGAAGTACATTATTTTAAATTTAGACTGTGGTGCAATTGTTGCTATTTTTTAATCCTCTGGCACATTATCACTATTCCTTGCCTTCTGGCAAATTGCCCACTCCCACTGTTTCTTTTTCTATACAATATTTAAAAAAGTCTCATCCTCAACACCTGCTTTCATACATTTCTGTTTCTTTATTAATGTAATCATCTCTTCATTAGGCATATAGGCTCATTCAATCTTTCACACATCTAACCAACAGTCATATCCTTTCATATTCAAAAGGTATTATCACTTTCACTCTTTAGATTCAAAGTGTTCTCACCATCTACTACTCATCTCCTCTTTACCATTGAGCATTATTCCATGTCTGTCTTCAACTTTCTCAATTACTTGTCCAGTAATTGCTCTGCTACATGTATTTAATTCTTCCTCCTCAAGAAGAATTAAATAAGTTCATTCAAAGTTTTTGGGCACATGTCTTCTGGAGCCCAGTTTTTCTGGGGAAAAAGGTAACTCCCAAGTTATCTTACCTGGGTCTCATGTTGGTGGCTTCAGATGGGCAAGTTGTTTCTTCACTGTATAGACCCTAACCTTAGGGAGGAGTTTGTGATTGTTAGGAAAGAAGGCATTAAGTTAATGTGAAAAGCACATTTTTAAGCATATACCTTCTTTGCTGCCGTGCTCCCTATGTGTGCCAAGTCGGTTCCTTGTTAGGAAGTACTGGCTCGAGTCTGGAGGACAGAGGTGAGTACTTGCCTAGTTGTGCTTGCTGGGGTCGAGCTTCAGCTGTTTGGTCTTGCCTCTCAACTGCCAGTCAACTGGTGTTCAAGTTCCCAAACCTGTTGGGCTGTATCATAACTATATTTGAAATTGCGTGACGTTTGCCTTTGCCATATCACTTTTTAGTGCATTTCATTTGTGCACTACTGACACTGAAAAACGTCTTTCAAATATGTCTGTGACTTACTTGGGTACCAAGTTTACATCTATGTTCCACTGTTTGTGTACCTTTCATTCTAAATAACCTGTCTTTATCCTGTCAGTTCCTCTACTGTGCTTCCTCTGGATGGTCAGCCAAGGTAGCCAAGCAGGCCATCTGGTACTAATTAACAAAAGCCCACCCTTGGCAATAATTCATGGTGCAGAGGGATGATTTAATGGACTTTCGTTTTGAGTTTCGTGAAAATAATGTTTGTCTTTCAATACAGGTCAATCTGACCTGTATTGATTACAATATTCATTGCCTTTTAACACTTACGATAATACTTAGTTGGCCATTCAGAGGCTTGGGGCTCGCACTGGAATATGTGTAAAGCAAAATATGTGGGGACTGGTTGAAGAGTTCTTTGTGGTTCTCACTCCGGAATGTTTTCCCCTGCCTTAATATATATATGATCTTGTTTTAAGACCACAAGATCTTTGGGAGCAGATAAATGATTGTTTAAAAAGGTGTCTTACATAGAAACTAAAACACACATTTTTGTGCATTATACCATTTATTACTTTATTAATAGTATAAATTAATGAAAATTATTTTGTTATAGGTAAAGAAGCATGATGCCTTTGAGAAACTGGTATATGCTCAAGATGAGAAGTTAGAAACTTTGAAAAACCACGGATCAAAGCTTGTTGAACAGAACCACTTTGACTCTCCTCACATAAAGAAGCGTATCGATGAGGTCGTGATGAGACGGGCCAGGGTCAAGGAAAGTACCAAGTAAGACGGACAAATTTGTCAGTTTTAATTGCTTTATGGTAATGGTATTAAAAAGGCAGATTTTGCTCTAGAGGCAATGAACTTTGAAAATAATTGCCATGACTATATTAATTCCATTAGCATTTGTGGCATTTTCTTAGTTTTTGTTTCTATTTCTCAGGGCTCGAAAACATCAGTTAAAAGATGCTCATCTCTACGCACAGTTTATTAGAGATGTCAGTGATGCAAACATGTGGATTGATGAGAAGGCCAGCCACCTGGAAGCAGAGCGTCTGAAAGGAGAGGTGACGAGCTTTGAAGACAAAGTGAGGAAACTTCAGAAGCATCAGGCATTCATGGCTGAACTTCAGGCTCATGAGTGCAGCATAAAGGAGATAACAGAGAAAGGTATGAGCAGATAAACAAGTTTATAATATTTATATATTGATGTAATGATAGTATTAGAATTGTCTTTTGGTGTACAATAGTGTTACTAATTATGACGAAAGGTGTAGTATTGGTCTTTCTCTGCCTGCTTTCTCCCAATCCTTCTCCATTGTATGTCTGTCTGTCTTCCCTTTGTTTAGTGGAATAAATATCAATATAATATTATAAGATCAGTTACACTTCATACAACTTTAGTCAAACTAAAATTTAATTGCGGGGAGGGGGGCTGATGGCCGAGTGGACAGCGCTCAGTATTCGTAGTCCTAAGGTTCCAAGTTCGATCTCCGGCAGAGGCGGAAACAAATGGGCAGAGTTTCTTTCACCCTGATGCACCTGTTCACCTAGCAGTCAATAGGTACCTGGGAGTTAGACAGCTGCTACAGGCTGTTTCCTAGGGATATGTAACAAAAAGGAGGAGACCTGGTCGAGGACCGGGCCGCAGGGACACTAAGCCCTGAAATAGTCTCAAGATAACCTCAAGAAACACTCAATGTATTGGTCCCCTATGATTCCCTTGTTACAACTTGTAATAAAGTTACATCTTGTTGTAACATTTTTATGAGGTATTAAAACATTAACACTTGCTATATTGGTTGTTAAAATTGTGTTAAAATTTGTTCTAACGTTGTAGCAATGTCGTAGTTTGGTCGTGTGTTTGGCAGGAGGGCAGAGGCCACCATGCCTCAAAGCATTGGGGGTTCCCAGGTTAGACAGTACCCGAGTATCTTAAATTTCATTTTAATTTAGCTCACGTGGAAGTGAAGCATTTACTAATGTGAGTTAGAACATGTAAAAGAACACAAACATGGTAGAGATGCATGTAAAAGAGAAAATATATAAAGAAGAAAAATAATTTTATTAAATAGGAAAATGTTGATGCTAGAAAAATTAAGTCATCCACAAAGTGGAACTGAAGCATGTGTAAAAAAAATACTTTTTGGTTTGGGAAGTTAAGTTTTTCTCCCCATGGGAGTACTTTCTTGGGTGACCTGGACTATTCAGAAGTCTACCTGGTAAAGTTTTTTTTGGTTATATTCTTGCTTCTGTTACTTGAAATGAACATACATTAAGAGCTGTAATGCTGTACTTTATGATCATTCATTTGCAGCATTAGGTACAAGAGCTTTATAAAAATTTTTTTAAATATATAAAGTTATATTGTCTTAACAGGCTCGATGTTGGTAAATCAACGGCATAAGTCATCTGCACAGGTGAAAGAGGAAGTGGACCATTTGGTTGAACGGTGGACACAGCTCGTATTAGATGCTGAGAATCACTCTCGGGGTCTAGAGGAAGCTCAAGATATCCTGGAATTCAATACTCAAGTTGAGAAGGTGGATGCATGGATTAGAGACAAGGTAAATATGGTACTTTGCTACGTCACTGGATACGGGCTGCAGTTGTACAGTTATATAATAATATGAGCCAACGAGTTGTCTAAAAATTAGGTAATGTAGTGAGGGGTAAGAACTGTAGAGGCATTAGTCTTCTAAATTTAGTGGATAAGGTATGTGGGGGAGAGGGGAAAAAGTTATTAGAAAATTGTGGAAGATAATTACAAATTTAGTTAATGATGAAAAATTGTCCCTAGTGGAAGAAGTTTATGGATTGGATAATTTCTTTAAAATATACAGTAGAGAAAGCAGGTGACAATGATAAGATGTATATGGCATTTATGGAGTTGTAGAAAGCATAGAATAACATAAGAGAGGGTCTGTGTGGAGTAATAAGCATACATGTATTATGGAATTGATAAAATATTATTAAATACCGTGATGAGTATTTGGACAGGAAATAGAGCATTTGAGAGTTAATGTTGAGTGACATAACTGACACAAATCTAGAAGTACACCAATATGTCTTGAGGGAGGATAAGAATGTCAGAGAAAGGTGTAAACCTAGGGTGTGCGTGCATGCGATAAAATAACACATGATGAATTATGATAAATTAATCATAGATATCTTGTCTATGATAAATTGCCATCTTAAAAGAAAGTCCTAAACAAATATTTTTAGAAAATTGAATAGCATTCCTGTTGTTGGTGTATCCTTGCCATTTAGGGTATAACCTTTATAAAGTTGTGTGCTTACTTTTATTATGAGATTGACTATTAATGCTGCTTTCAATTTTTTCATAGGAAATGATGGTGCAAGTAGGAGATCTTGGAAAGGACTACGAACACTGTATGGCTCTTCACCGTAAGCTGGATGATGTGGATTCTGACATGCGTGTTGATGATGCACGCTTCACAAATATCAACAAATTGGCAGATAAAATAATCAAGCAGGGTTGTGGTGACAATAAGGCTGTTCAACAAAGAAAGAGTGAATTAAATCACAAGTGAGGCTCAAAATAATCTAAACTTGTTTATTGGTATTGAAAGACGCAGTTAGTTAGGAGAGCAGATTCGTAAACTTGAAACGGCACTGGCTGTTGATTCTAGTTGGATGGGTAAACACAAAAGTTTTGTCAGTAATAAGATAGCAGCTAGTTACAGATTCTCCTCCTTAGGACATAACATTCCCATGGGAAAGTTGATGTGGGTGAGGCAGGGGAGGGGGGATGGTAAGATTGAGTGCTCTGATGACCTTGAGGGTGCAGTTATGCATGATATTTCTGCTGACTAAAAGATATTTTTTTAACCCTGTTTCAACATAGTTTTATTATTATAATTATTATTATTATTATTATTATTATTATTATTATTATTATTGGGAAATTCCACTAGGGCAGTGAGGTGGATGAGAACCTACGAACTTGGCATTGCCAAGCTGAATACTCTACCACCGGTCACCTACTCTAGTGGTAGAGTATGCGGCTTGACAATCTGAGGTCATAGGTTCGTGTCCTCCTATAGTCAGTGGATTTTCTCGTTTGTATAAAATCAAGTTAATGAGATTTTTGTGTTATTATTACTATTATTATTTATTTAATTATTTGTATTATATTATTTTTCATTTATTTTTATTAATTATTATTTATGAATGATTATTTTTTGCAGGTGGCGTGCACTTAAGGGAGCTATTGATAGGTACCGTTCTGACTTGGCAGGAGCCTTGGAAATACATGCTTTTAACAGGGATGTGGATGACACTAAGGACCGCATTAGTGAAAAAGCTGTAATCTTAGCAAATGAAGATACAGGTAAAGACCTCACCCAGGTTGAAACCTTGCAAAGAAAGCAAGAAACAATAATTCGTGACATGACGGCAATTGAAAAGAAGATAAAACAGCATGAAAAAGATGCTTATAACCTTGCAAATAAGTACCCAGATAAGAAGGATCCCATCCATGAGAAACAAGCCGAGGTGTTGGAGGCTTGGACGAGACTTTGTGAAGGGTCGCACGGAAGGAAGGAGAAGTTGATTTTGTCCTATACATTACACAAATTCCACACAGACTTGAGGGAACTAGAGAGATGGGGTGAAGATATTGTGAGCCGCATGAATGCAACACCATTACCAAGCAACACTGCTGAAGCCGAGATGTTGCTCCAGAGTCACCAGGAGAGAAAGGTAAACATTAGTTATTGCAGTACAGTATTTTGTACCTCTGTACACTGTACGTGATTTTTATAAGTTGAAATAATATTGTATTTATTCTTGTCATTTTGTTCATTGTTTCTGTGGGCCTATCTTTGACTTTCCTCATATTGCAGCACCATTAATGGTCTTCCATGTAAGCTTCTCCAAACTGTCATTTGTTTTATAATTTTCTTGTTTGATATTTTATTTTGGATTACTAATGCCTTGTCTATTTTTGAGACATGATAATATAAAGACGAAACACCTGCTGATGGTGTGTAACTTCTGACAGTGTTCCAGTATTAGCTACACTGTATGCAATATTTTTCTTCAGGCAGAAATTGATGGTCGCAAAGACGTTTTCAAGGCCTTGCAACGTTTTGGGAAGAAGCTCATTGCTGATAACCATTTTGCAAAGGAAACTATTCAACAAGACCTTGAAACATTATCAGAAGTAGAGAACAAGGTAAGGTTGCTGCTGTTCCACACTTATTTGTTCATAAGGTTGCTGTTGTTTAGCGAGTCATTATAAAATGTAATAGTACTGAGCATCCATCAGTCAGCTTAGTTAATATGATTATTACCCCATTGAGTTCCATTCATGTACAGTAATAATGGTCGTGGACTTAGCATTTTACATCTTGCCACAAAGTATTCTACCTATGTTATTGATACATGGACATTTTGCTGTAATTGTTTGTTACGTAACAGAAAAACTGTAGACAATCTGAAAGTCAGTCAAGATTTTTTCTGTATCTTCCTAATGCATTTGCATGTGGCATAAGAGCTTTGATGTGGCATTTATTTATTACAAGCCTTATTTTGCAACAGTAACGTGATCTCGTGTTGAATGTGCCCGTCAGTCCTTGTATCAATTAAGGTTAAAAATAGGGTTTCCCATTTTGCTTTTATTTCCATTTTTTAAAATTTGTAATTGATAAAACTTGTTGAATGCACCAAGTCTTAATACTTATGTACAGATTACTTTTGTATATTAAATATGTTATATTATATTTATTTAAATTAATATTTCATTGTGTTTGTTCTCATCAGGTTATTGTCTATTGGAGTGACCGGCAAAAAGTTTTATCCCAAGCTCATCAGCTTCAAGTGTTCCTAGAGATGACTGAGCAAGCCAACTCCTGGCTTGCCAGTAAGGAAGCCTTCCTCAATAATGATGATCTTGGGGTATGTCCCTGAAGTAATTGTTAGGCATGAAGGATTATTAGTTTACCAGCTTGACAATGTTTTATTAGCTTGTGGGAATCAAAATATTTTCAAGAAAAGATGTAGTAATGATTTATGATTTTTACATATTTGCATAGTTTACCTCTTCTAATCTATCTGTGTAGTTTAGTTGCATAGTTATTTTGTTTCAGTCCAAACTGGTAAATATTCTTGCTATGTAATTTGTATACGTTGTAGTTCTTGTGTACCTTAAATCTTTAATTTTTGCTTTGCTTCATCAACATGCCACAGAGTGTAAACAGAATATATGAAGTAAGTAAACACAAGTTTGCTAAACCCTGCAAGTGTACTCACAGTGCTGTGGTCTTGTGCACGGGTCATATACTTCATAATGAATAACCTAGGGTTATACGTGGCACTTTGGGTTAGATAAATGTGGCACTATTCCTTAATGTAAATAATTAACAAATAGTTGTGTTAATTTAGGGCACTTTATATGTTTTTACTTGTGTGAGAGTGAGTTTACATTTCTATTTTGAGAACATACCCAGAAGAGAATTTGTATAATATATTAGATGTATAGTACATAACGTATAGTACGTATAGATGTATAGTAATGAAGCTGTTAAACCAAGCTCATCTTGAGCAAAATTATAACACCAATTTTTTATCTGGGTAGTAAATGCTATTTTCTAATTGCTTATGTCTCTAAGGTATAGAAAATGGCTATTGATATGACATTCTCAAATTTAGAAGTTTTTTTGAAAATACAAAAAGGGGTTTGCAACAATATTTTGGATATTATGAAGTTCCACTGTACTTTTATAATTAGAATTAGACCTGTACTCTTATGTTAACTTCCCTATTAACATTATTAATTTGATGCCTCATAATGCTATCAATTATTATTGGATAACCATTGTGACTTCACACAACTCGGGTACACCTTTCTAATTATGCGAAACCTGTCCCCCACTTGCACTACTTCCAACATACAAATTTTACAAATAATTGAATTGAATTCAGCCTTCTCCCTACATGCTCATCCATACACCCCTTCCAATTATCTTATCACATGTTTTTTTTTCTAAGTCCATAACTACCACGTTAACTATTTATTACCATAATTACCACTGCAGTGTTTTGCATACTTTCTCTCCAAGTCATCTCGGTGCAACTGTCTGATCCACACCCATTTTTCCACCGCAGAACACATTTTGCTCATTGCTTGTAAATTTCTTTAATTTCTTTTGATTTTCCAATCACTGGCCGCAGGCTGGGCTTGGAATAGAACAACTCCCAAAACCCTCTACAGTTGTGTTCCAGGTGTCTTGTTGTAGATTTTTCAGATTTAGTAAACTAACGCTTTTAATTCTTACTAAATTTATTTATGGTCTGCACATGTACTGTATTTAATTTTATTTTATGTAAATTTTAATTATTATAGTATTTTTATTGTAAATATACTATTTTAAACATTATTTTCTGTGTAATTATATATATTTAATGTACATAATTTCCTTCCATAGGATTCAATGGGATCTGTAGAAGTTTTAATAAAAAAACATGAGAGTTTTGAAAAAACATTTGAAGCTCAGGGTAACAAGATAGAACAGCTGGAGGTGTTTGCCAAGGATCTTCTCGACAACGACCACTACGACAGTGATGGAATTCGTCGTCGCTTGAGAGTGGTTACAGACAAGCGAGACAACCTGAAGACAAAGTCAAAAGTGCGAACACACAAGCTTGAAGAGTCAAAATCCTTACAGCAATTCCTCAGAAATATTTATGAGGTTGAAGGGTGGATTTCCGAGAAGTTGCAAGTCGCTTGCGATGAAAGCTACAGAGATCCTACCAATCTTCAGTCAAAGATTCAGAAACATGGAGCATTTGAAGCGGAGGTGCTGGCCAACTCTGGGAGAGTTACAGCTGTTACCCATGAAGGTAATTAATGTATGAATTACCTTTTATCAGGTAGACTTGTAGGTTTTAACGTACTGTATACTGTACTATATACATGTGTATAATATATTGTTGTTGAATATGACCGAAAGGTAAGATTAATGATTCTAACATGAATCTTCTCAATATTTCTTATATTTTTCTTTTCTTCACTGTCAAGGGAAAAATTAACCCTGCAAAATTAATTTTTTCACTTTAATATTGTCTGATGCCTGGGGATGCGTTTCGCAAGGTACACCTTACATTTTCAAAGACAATTTTACCGTGTATAACATTGGATTATATACTCTTTGGGTGAGGTGGTGGATGAATGCCATAACAAGAAGGTATTAATTGGGTATTAAATGTATCAATGAATAAATGGATCAGGGGTTATTAATTGAATATTAAATGTAACAACAGGTCAGCGTATATTCCTTAAGTAGGGTCATTGGATGCTGTGTCTGCGTTGGTTCTTGGTCTTGAAGTGGGTAGAATGTAATTGTGTTAGCTGGTTGTTGATTGCTGATCTAGATTTCTTAATATGTGGCTCCTCGCTGATATCCAGTCTCTTGCTGTCATTATACCTGTCGATTATTTCAGTGTTGCTTGTCAAGAAGTCTGGTGATGATCTGGTTGTGTTTGGAGATTATATGTTCCTTCATGGAACCCTGTTGTTTGTGCATTAATCACCTAGAGAGAGAGACGTTGTTTTTCCTATATACTGAGATCATTGGGGCTGACGGTTCCCAAGTGGGCACATGAAGGCATAGACGACGTTAGTCTCTCATAAGGCGTTTTCTTGATGTCTGGGGAGTTTTTCATAAGCAAGCTTGCGGTCTCTTTGTTTTTGTAACAAATTGTTAACTGGATCTTTTGGTTGGTGTCTGTGGGGATAACGTCCCTTTCAATAATATCTTTCAGGACTCTTTCCTCAGTTTTATTGTCCGTGGAAAAATTCCTGTAAAACAATCTAATAGAAATGGAGGAAAAGAGTCCTAAAAGATATTGAAAGTAACGTTATCCCCACAGACACCAATCAAAAGATGCAGCTAACAATTTACTAAATAAAAAACAATAAGACCGCAAAATATGTTTCGTATATATTTTTGTATTTTTTTTGTATACAGATATTAATTTAAATTTGTGGTAGGTGAGGGACTCATCTCTGGTGGTCATTATGCCGAGCAAGAGATCCAGGCTCGCTTGGATGGTCTAGAGTCTTTATGGAAACAGTTGCAAGATTCATCTCAGCTGAAGAAGGATAGACTAAATGAAGCATACCAAGTGAGTAAAAAAAATTAAGTAAATAAATTGGTAACTAATTCTTGATAGTTCTTTAGGTTGGCCTTGTTTGTCTTTAATTAACATGTAATAATGCTGCAGCATTATATATTTTTATCTTGATACTCGCTGCACTTTTTATTTATTAGTCATTTACAGTGTTTTCAAATTCTGATAGTTTCTTGCGGTATGTATTGTTGTAGAGCGATCTGAGGAGTTACTTTGGTAATGCTTTAACCATTTTCAGGCATTGCTTTTTAACCGAACTTTGGATGACCTTGAATCTTGGATTGACGATGTCGAGACCCAACTTCAGTCCGAGGATCACGGCCGTGACTTGACATCTGTCCAGAGTCTTTTAAAGAAGCACCAGCAACTTGAGGCAGATGTTGCTGCTCATCAGAGTGAAGTGGATCAAGCCAGAGAGGTGGCTCAGTCGTTTGCATCAGCTAATCATTTTATGAGTGAAGAAATAAGAGAGCGAGTAGAAGCTGTTACTAAGAGGTAATGATTACACTCATCTTAAGGTTTTTTTTAGGTAATGAACTGATTATTAAAATATTTTTGAACTGGGATGAACATTCTCTGCCTTGTATAATCAAAGTACTAAAGAATAACATTTAAAATCATAGACCTATAGTGTATATAAAATGTATAATGACAAATAAGTAGGAAGTAGGGGCCGAAAAGGCTATTGTCACTACTCATAAACTGTGATAGGTAAGCAGGTAACTTTAGGGGGAACATAATACTGACGTACACTGAAATATTCAGGTACAATTCTTTACACGAGCCAATCCACATCCGACACGAGAATTTGGAGGATGCCATGTTACTGCAGCAGCTGTTAAGGGATATTGAAGATGAGCTGCTGTGGGTGGCAGAGAAGGAACCCTTGGCAGCTAGTCAAGACCTCGGGTCTTCACTTACAGCTGTACAGAACCTCCAGAAAAAACACCAAGTGAGTTACAATATAAATTTATCTTTATGTAACATTACAAGTACTATTGTAAAGCTGATTTTACTCAACTTGTTTATCACCATTGAAGTGATATTAATAGGATTTTTTTTTTTTGGGGTTCAATTTTAATTGTTAAATATATTTCAGGCATTGGAAGCAGAAATTCAATCCCATGAACCAGTCATTAATAGTGTAAATAGCCGATCGCAGCAGATGATAAGATCTGGTCACTTTGCATCTACTGAGATTGAAACAAAAATCACACAACTGCTTTCAAGCTTAACACAACTGAAGGACACGGCAAGTGTGAGGCGGCTCAGACTCCTTGATGCTGTAGAGTCACAATTGGTAGGTCTTTCTTTTTTTTAATGTGATTGTTTATGGCCATACCTTTCAGGGTTGATAAATGTGGATATTAATCTTTTGTGAAGCATATTTACAAATCTCATTTTTCCTTGTTGGTAAAATTTAATCTTGTCTTCTCAGTTTTATACAGAGGCCAGTGAAGCCGAAGTGTGGATGAGAGAGAAAAAGCCACAGCTTCTGTCTCAAGACTTTGGAAAAGATGAGACCTCTGCTGGAGCATTGACCAAAAAGCTTGATAATGTTGCACGTGATTTGGAGAGTTTTAAATCCACTTTAGAGAAGCTCTCGGGATTGTGCTCCAAGCTTACAGAAAGGAGACATTTTGATAGTGAAAATATTTCCAAGAAAATGGTATGTATAAAGTTTTGGATTTTGTAATAGTATTTTTTCAAAATGACCTTTAGAGTGTTTCATGCTTTTTAAATGTTGTTTATTTAATCTTTAGCCATTTTATTTGGTACTATATAATGTATGTTAAAAGGTTACAAATTCTGTGTAATTCTTTACAGCAACTGAAGGAAAAAAGTATAAGCCAGAGTTTAACTTCACTAAAAGGTTACTCAATACTGTGTGTTTCTAATTACAATTTTTGTTTAATATAACAATACTGTATTTAAATATAATTTCCAGTCAATCATTAAATTCTTGGGATATTAAATTATTTTTTCATTGATCTTAGAGGAGACTTATCTCAAGTGACTTACAAGTCGATCTTGATGTCCAACTTACCAAAGTAGCAGCAGGGATATTGATTTTCAAACTATTGGAAGAAATGTATATACTAATCCATTAGTCAAAGAGTTCAGCTGCTTCATACTTTATAAAATTTAAAGGAAGTATTATGGTAGTGTTTAGGAACTTAGAGAAGAATTATTTGGTTTAATAATGACTCTGCTCATTATTGCATTAAGGTTGAACTTGTTTATTTTGCAAGAATCCCACCCTTGATAAGTGATAAACAATTTCATAGCTTGATATTAAATTATGGATGAAAAGTTTTATTATACAGTATTTATAAATAGAAATATTTGATGTACAGGATGATGTGACAGAAGAGTATGCCGAACTGAAAATTTTGAGGGAGAAGCGAGCCAAAAGGTTAGAAGAGAGCCACACATTATTTGCATTCATTCGGGAAAGCGATGAAGTGGGCGAATGGCTAAATGATCAGATGGCTATAGCAGCGAGTGAGGATTACGGGAGGGATGTGGAGCATGTTGAAATCCTGATCCAGAAGTTTGAGTCCTTCCTTAGTGCTCTGGCTGTGAATGAAGAAAAACTAGTCAGTATAAAAGGGAAGGCAAAAACCCTTTTTGAGGGTGGACATCCTGAGCCAGAGAGAATTAAGGAAAAGGTGAGTGGAAAATTGTTGTTCACCAGGGTGTACATGAATTTTCAATGCACTGCATATGTGTAATATGAATGTGAATAGCAAGTGACTTATTCAGCTACTGATTACCAGATGTGAAGAAAGTGTGTATTAAGATATACATTTGCTTATTTAATTCTGGATGAATAATAGATCTGGAATTGGTTGTCTGTCTTCTTGTGCTCTTGATGGTATAGTTGTGTGTTGCTTGTTGAAGTGTTTGGCTTTTCTCCACTAGTCTGACTCCCACTGGTCTGATGTTTTGTTTCCACCATAGATGTCCTTTGTTGCAAAATCTATTTGTGATTGAAATTAGTGAGCATTACCAGTAGAAACTTGTCTTATTACTGTCACTGCTTTTCCATTATCTTTAGGAAATTTGATTTACAATAGCTATTCCCTCGGTTCTATGTTATCCTGGTATTCTTGGATACCAAGATACTTTTGGATGTTCTTGGATTGTATACACAATCATACCTGCTCTGAAACTTGTGAATTAAGATGGTTTCCACCTGTATTTCTGGTTTCATTTGTTTAGCTGAAAGTACTGTCCTAGGAACTTCATACATTCGACTGATATGTTTCCAACTTCCACCTGTGTCCCCCTTTATTTTATTTGCCTTGTCCACCTTGTCTATTCCACAATATATACTGTGGTCATGTCTTCTCTGGTGTTTATTAATTCTAGTTTTAGATTTCCATTATTCTGTCTTCATAGCCTTGTTTTTATTTGTGGCACTAGTCGTGTTACCAGATTACTAGTTTTCTTCTCAAGTTTCACAAAGTGGGGATTAAATGCTGGCACTGCATATTCTAATAATGGTCTGACATAAGCTATGTTTAGTGCTGTGAAACATTATCTGTTTGTTTTTAAACTACTGTTCAGTACAGTGGAACCTCTATTAACGAGTGGCTCTATTAACGAGTTTTTCCAGTAACGAGCAAGCCACTCGCAGCAAATTTGTCTCTATTGACGAGCTCGCCTCTATTAACGAGTGAAACCACATGGCACTTCCTAGCGTCTCGCGGGTTCTCACAAATTCTCGGACGCCTCCGAAGCCAGTGTTGTTGTTGTATCTCACACGACAAGCATCCCTCTGGATTTATTTGAGCTTTTCTTTGGGTTTTTAGTGGTTTTGCGACTATAATTTGTAACACACGATGTCTCCAAAGAAGCTGCTTGCTAAAGATAGTGTTGTCAAGAGGAAGAAAGACACAATTACTGTGGATTTAAAGAAGGAAATTATAGCAAAGCATGAGTGTGGTGTCTGTGTGATTGATCTCACAAGGAAGTATGGCAGGTCCTCGTCAACAATTTACACCATTAGTAAGGGAATGAGGAGGTAAGGGAGGATGCTGCCTTTTCCACTGAGATCAGGGAAGTGTTTGGAATGTTTGAAAAGGTGAACGCATTCTTGGAAAAGCTGCCCTGATATAGTAGTGACAACCCGGTGTGTGAAAATGTTTAATTAATTTATCACTTTGTGATAACACTTTGTGAAAGTGTTATCACTTTCGCAGGTATATGTCACTTGAACGTAACACACTTTTTTTCTCTTGAATGCACCCAAACACCGTGCTCAAGCGTCATTCGAGCAAATATTTCTATAAAATCCAATTCTTATCCGATCGACTTGGGGATTGTATACATGTTTGCCATGAAATTTCCATTTTCTTTAATAACCACATTGCCTATTTGAGAAAACGGCATTGTATTGTATCTTCGTGGTAAGACTATTATATTGTTGACACAACGAGTGTAATCAACGTAGTTTTTTATTTGGTACTGGTCTAATGCATCCTTGTGTGACATTTGAAATGAAATTTGGGTGAAATTCCCAAGAAGAGAGAGTCCGCCTGACTCAGAGGTGGATTCTCCTTCCACACCATAACCCCTCTCCTCCTTCCCACCTCCCCATCATCTCCCTCAAGCCAGCAACTACTCTTCATAAGGTAAAGTAAATATTAAAACACTACAACAAAACATTTATATTTACATGTGCAATATTATATTTACATAAAAAAAAGTCATACAAGTATGGATGTTTTTGGGAGTGGAACGGATTAAATTTATTTCCTTTATTTTAAATGGGGAAATTTGTTTCCAAAGACGAGTTTTCCAGGTAACGAGCTTGGTGCCAGAACGGATTAAACTCGTTAATAGAGGTTCCACTGTACTTAGTTTTATATAAATTGTTTCATCTTAACAGGTGCTCACTTTTCACAAATCATTTTAAAATTGACTTATCCTGTGGTTCTAAGCTTGCCTAAAATTTCAGACTGATGAACTGCAGCAGTTATGGGAGGACTTGAAAGAGCTGGCCAATGCAAGACAAGAAGCTCTCGCTGGAGCTAAGCAGGTACATATGCTGTGTGGTGAGGTAGAGCAGAATTTTCTTGGATATAATAATTTATTTCAACCTAGTTAGCTGTACAGTGGCACCCTGAAAATCTGGATCTGAATATAGTTGATTCCATGAAAATCTGCACCAAGTCTTTCTCCAAATATTTCCTCCAAGTTCAGATTTTTATGAATAACATAAAATTACATGAAAAATGTGGTGAAATCCAGAGCATCAGTTCATGTAAAATAATTTTCATCGAACTGCATTTTTTTCTTTTGCTAATCATCCTTTGTTATTTATAAATATTAGTCAAAGCAATGCTTTGTTAGAAATGGTTTCACTTGTACGGTGTTATAGATTGCATAAGTGTTTCTAACAATTTGTCTGATGTGTTCATAGCCCTACTGAGTTGAGCTAGTGCATGTGTACTGGTCATGTCCATCCAGTTCCCTCCCAGAACACCCTTCCCCCTGCCATCCCCACCCCCTTTACCATCCCTTGCCCCTTTACTCTCTCCTCCTCTGCCTGCCTTACCAATAAATCCCTTTCCCCCTGCCAGATAACTCAATCACTCTTGCCTGCCCAATAACTTCCATCTACCCGACCCCTAAAAAGTATTCCACATGCCCATCGGATTTCACCCACCCGATGCAATCTGCCAGACCCTAATGCCTGGTCCCTAACCCCTGAGGCCTCCTGCCCTCTCGATCCCACAGTGTATGTGATCTCTTGTAACTTGGTGCTATAACCATATTTGGCTACAACTGGGTTAAGACCAGTCTGTGATCCAAAATGGTAAAAAAATATAATTTTGTTACATTTATCATTTAAAAAAACTTATACTACACCAAAATCACTGTTTATGCAGTACAATATAGTCTAAATATGCATAAATCGTTATTGTATCAATGATATAAGAAAATTTGACAATTTTGGGATAAATAAACAAAAGGGCAAATTTCAGGCAATCCAGACCAGGGCATGAACAATATAATGTGAATTTTTGAGATTTGCCTGTAATAAATAGTTTAAGGAATGCTTCATGTAATGAGTTGAATGCATTTACTTTGGATCGAGCTTGCTAGCCAACATATTCATGTATAGAAGAGAAATAGTTATATTGTTGCAACAGGACAGTACAGGATGAATTTCTGGCTAGAAGAACATGGCCTTTAGAAGAACTGCCTTCTATAAAATATTTATTTTGCTTTAGTCAGAAATTATACGTTAGGAGGATGCTGAAAAGTACGATACTAATAAATAATTTAAATTTCTGCTATTAAAGCCCACCGACACATTGATGTCATAACATACATAGAACTGTCCTTGTGGATATTTATATATATGTATTGGTATTATTAATGATATTTACTGTACTTTCCTAGGTTCATGTGTTTGACAGAAATGCAGATGAGACAATCAGCTGGATTGCAGAAAAAGATGCATTTATATCATCAGAAGATTATGGTCATGATTTAGAAACTATTCAAGGCTTAGCAAGGAAGCATCAAGGATTTGAGAGAGACTTGGCAGCAGTAAAGGAACAGGTTTGTAAATGTTACGCACTTTTTCACCATTTTTAGTAGCGGTAGCAAATATGGCCTTTGCTTGGAGAAATATTGAGTAAAGTTCTCCTTGTATCTGCATATGTATTAAACCATTTACAGTGTTCACCATATTATATAGGATTAGCTGTTTTATATTTGTTACAGCAATTTTTCTGAGGGTTGAGCAAAAATAGGCATACGGATTTTTTTTTATTATAATCAAGGTTTATAATACTCGAGTTTTATGATAAAGTTAAGCATTAAACATAAACAAAATATAATGTGGGATAAATTGAACTACATAGGTTACTAGGAACAGAGTAAATGTAAGATACTGAAAAGTTAATACAGTAAATTAAATTGCCAAGTAATACAGATGAACAACATGGGTAAAATAGTAATGCTCAAGTATCAGACAACAAAAGTCCGGTGTAACAACTGGTGCAGCGTGTTTTTGCATGAATTGGGGGCTCCGAGAGCCCCCCTCCCAACTCTCAACACAGCTGATGAGGAGCCCCTCCCTTTATCATTACTTTGCTGCTCACTTTTGGTTTATGATACATTTATTCATTCCTCACATTTACATGCAGATGAAAAAGTCACAATAACGTGTCTGAAAACTGTTGACCAAACCACACACTAGAAATTAAAGACAACGACGTTTTGGTCCGTCCTGGACCATTATCAAGTCGATTGTGATAATGGTCCAGGACGGACTGAACCGTCGTCGTCTCTTCAATTTCTAGTGTGTGGTCTGGTCCTCACATTTCCTTTATCCCTCAATAACAAATACTCTCCCTACTGCTGTTTAGCTGAGTGATGAGTACCTTAGGCCCACAAAGACTCTTAACCTTTGTGTGACTTGGCTTATGACAGCCCATCATCAGCATCCTCTTTAGTCATATTTTGTTCTCTCCCATTCTCTCTTTTTCCAACCCTTTTCTGTATTATCCGTATAATTATAATAACTTTCTGCAGAACAAACTGCAGAAGTCAGTTTGTCCTGAGACTGAAGGTTGTAACCCTGGCTCCTCTCATGAAAGTAGCTAGAGAACCCTTCCTGGCCATCTTTGCACTGAAGTGATGACATGATATATTTCACTAGTGAACCAAGGTAGTCTTGGATGGATCATAAGGATTTTGCCTTAGGAAACATTGTAGGGACTGATTCGGATAGGAGGATTTCACTATTCTTAGTTGAATTGCAATATTTTATTAGTGTCAATGAATGTTATGGATTCATAAGAGTTTAATTTTTATACTTCACAGTTTACATAATTATTTTAAAGATTCTATGAACAGTAAGTTATGCATAATTGATGCATTTATAAAAAATTACTTTGTGTTAATGTCTTCTGTCCCCTTAGCTATTTCTTTTTCTCATAAATTTGTGTATTCTTTTGCCTCGAGCATATCTCATTCTATGATTGAATTAGGACCTTTGATGATAGTACACCAGGTATGTGTTAGAACATAATTCACTGAAATTCTTCTTGGCCCCTTCTTTTTGTTATCACTGTATAGGCCTCCTGTAATTTGATATTTATTTCATTCAAAAAAAAAAAAATTTCAGAAAATTAAGAATTTTGTGTTGTGTTACCACCAGGTGGAGTCGGTGGTTGAGGAAGCCAAGCGTCTGGCTGAGTTGTTCCCAGATGCCAGAGAACATATTTCTGTCAAACATGAAGAAACTGTTGAAGCATGGAATGATTTGTTAGACAAGTCTGCACAAAGGAAAGACAAGCTGTATCAAGCTGAGAAACTACAGTCATACTTTGACGATTACAGGGAATTGATGTAAGATTGCTGGTGATTTTTATTGTTGCATTGTTCTTATAATTTATTAAATTTTATACAAACTAAGCTTTTTACAGTATATGATATGCAAGTGAATATTAAGTTTTTGTTTCACTTTGGGGAATATAGTTATTTAGAGTTTACAATTGCCCTTACAGCTTGAAAGAATGCTGGAGAAGCATCTGATGACTGTATATGAAATTTGAGACGAAATCAAAGCAAATGCTTTTTGTCAATGTGTGATATTTTTCCAGCATTGAGTAGATGTTTGTGCATAAAGAACCTACTTTAAACAGTTATATGATGCTTTGCTTTTCCAGTAGTGAGGTGCAGTGAGGGAAGTTTGTGTGTACTTGAGACTTTCCACCAAATGCTGTTATTGGGAATAACTGATAAAATAATTTGTTTTAAATATATAAAATTGTATTTCAACTTAACCAAAGACTTCAATTTATTTCTCGTTTTAAATATCTGGATTTGGGCAATGATGACAAAATGAGGGATATTTAAAGTTATCATTAGTAGGGCATTGTGGCAGGAAGATTGTACATGAAATAGGCATAAAGATCAACAAATGGGCATTCAGTGCTTGATAATTTGTTTTAAAATTGGTTTTAATTTCCGAGGTATTGATGAATTAAATGCTTCCTTTTGAAGGGTTTGGTTGAGCGAAATTTTAGCGAAGATTACAGCACCAGAGTTGCCAAGAGATGTCCCTGGCTCGGAAGCTGTGATCTCAAGACACAAGGAACACAAGACAGAAATTGATGCCCGGGCAGATGCCTTTGACAAGTTTAGTGCAGCTGGTAATGCTCTCATTGATCAAGGTCACTTCATGGCAGAGGAAATAGCCGAGAAGATTGCCACGCTGGAGGCTCGTAGGAAGTTACTTGTTGAATCCTGGCAAGCAAGAACTACTATATATGAACACAACTATGACTTGAGGGTAGGTACTGCCTAATTAATGTCACTGCTTTGAATCCATCATTAGTGCATAAAACTTATGAAAATAATTTTCTTTTATGAAGTTAAAGGAGATATTGGTACATATATGAATATGAAGAAATTCATTCATGCTGACTTGGCATTGGAATTTTGTATATGTTAAAGATATGAAACATTTCATATTTTAATGGTATAAATTTGTGGAGATCATAAAATTACAATTGTTAAATAGTTTTACACCTTACTTTAGATGCTACAAATTGCTGTCATTACAAGATTTCAAAGCCAACAGGCAAGACATGGCAAGTAAAACAGAAGGAAGGCTAGACAAGTGCTGTAGTGAGGCTAAAATTATTGTAGAATTATTTTCAGGACGAGCATTCCAAACTGTAAATATCAATTTTAGAACCAGTACCAGTAAGTGGTGTACAAGAAACAGATCATGAAAGGTAGGAGGAGGCAGGCATCGGTCTCTGCAACCTAGCCAGACACCATTACCTACAACGAGGAAGATGCCATTATGACTCAAATACCAAATGCTCCACTCCTCTTTTGTCATGTGTTCAACTGGCACTTGCAGCTCATGGTCAAAACAAAGCCACCCATTAGTAATTAATGTAAGTGTTATGTACACTAAAGCAGGTGGTATTTCAAATATGTAGGTAAAGCTACCTTGGATACTTTGAGGTGGGTCTGAAGAGCAGCTTCATGTCATCTTTTCCAGATGAAATGAAAATAAACAAAAATTGGCATAAAAATGATTTGTGTAGAAGACATTGAAAACCTGCAAACTGATATTATTGAAGTCTTTGATTGGGCATTGGAAAATAACATGTTTAACAGTGATAAATCCCAGGTACAGTATTTAGGTGTGAAAAAAATTAAGCCCTTTAACAAAGTACAGGGTACAAAACAGATCTACGCATAGTAGATAAGCAACATTTAAAGTATCTAATGATAATGGTGTCTGATGACTTAACGTTTAGAGAGAAAAAAAAAAAGCAAAAATAGTGTCGGCTGGAAAAATGGTAGGATGGATTATGAGAATATTCAGATCTAAGGATCCCATCACAGTGCTCATGCTGTTCAAATTGTGGTGTCCTGCCTTAAGTAATGGTTGATACTCATTTACCCCTTTATAGATGGGGAGAATTTTGAAATGTAGGGAATACAGAAAACGTATACAGCACACAGACAGTACTGTGCCTAAATTATCGAGACCCCCTCAAAGCTCTGAAAATGTACCGTCTTGAAAGATGAGAGGGGTATCATAATGTATTCATGGAGAATACTGGAAGGTCAATTCCTAAATTTCTGCAGTAAAATAACAACATAATGGAGTAAGCAATATGGCAGGAAATGCAGAATACTCGGTGAAGAGTAGAGGTGCCATAGGTATAATAGAACACTGTATGAACATTACTGGTCCATGACGCTTCAATATCCTCTCGGCAAGTATAAGAAATATTGCCTGAACTAAAGTTAATTAAAAAAAAAAAAAAGTATTTCCTGCAAGAAGTGCTGGACCAACCATGTTTTAGTGGCGGTGTGGGTCTGCAGGTTGCTCCAAGCAATGGTCTATTGAACGAAGCTCTTGCCAGTCAAGCCTTTTCCTAGGCCGGGCGTGGGGGGAGAACCACCCCCTCCAAAACTGTCAAGAAAAGATCTAGGTAGGTAAGCAGTCACTGAAGAAGCAGCTAAGACACACCTGAGTAACTAGATGGAAGTACACCTGAAGTAACTAGATGGAAGAAAGGCAGGTAACAACATGGGTGCTGGAGGAAGTTGTAGTGGAACCATTGTGTGCTAACTAGGGTTTTCAGTAAATTGCTAGATTAGAGAACTCTTTGGTCGGTAGACAATGTGGTCCAAGGAAAAAAAAAGACATTGGCAGCAGTTGTAAATGTGTAAATGTTAAAGAAATGCAAGAAAGTTCTCATATTTAGTATTAGTGGCACACAAGTGGATTGTTCTTTATTTAAAAAATCATGGAAACCACCTCCATTCAGAGCTTAAAAGCAGAGCCAGAACTTGAATGGCAAGATACAAAAAGGTAGGTGGTGGGGCAAAAAGACCACTCAAGTAGAGAGTAGAAAATTAAGTGGTAAACTTTTTTGCTAGTCAAAACAAGTTGTGTTCTGCATATTTATGATATTTAACTTGTTTTGCTCTTTATAAAATGCATCCCATTTTGTAGGTGTTCTTGCGGGACACTCATGTATTTGAAGCGTGGATAGAATCGCGTGAAACTATAGTCAAGGATGACCAGATGGGCGATTCTATACCGGAGGTGGAAGAACTAATCCGTCGCCATGATGATTTTCTCAAAACCATTGATGCCCAGGAGGATAAGCTGGATCCTATTAAGAGATATACTTTGGTAAGAAAGCAAAAAAATTTTGTTTTTTAATTCTTTAATCATATAAAAATGATGCCATTTCTGAGTATATACTGTTTTAATGTAAATTTCACGCACAGATTTGGCATATTTATTTTGTCAATTTTTTTTTTATAGATTGAAGCAGAATTCCAAGCTCAGAAGAGACGGGAAGAGAACGCCAGGAAAGCCGAACTGGCTCGAAGGGAACAAGAACGCATGGAGAACATGAAACGAAAAGAGGTTCAGCGAATCACAGATGTATGTATTGAAGTGCATAATTATTCTCTGGGAAAAATAATGTTGAATATTTCTATTGTTACTAGTGAGGGGGGCGGGGGGAAAGCGGGGGTAGTACTGAAGTATAGGTGCTGCCAAAAAGTAATTATGCAGTAATTATATTAGAAATTATCTGGGGTCTGTGTTTCCTTCTTCTCACCTTAAATTTATAATTACATTTATGTTTTTTTTGGTATATGTACTTTCCATGAAAAGTGTCTGCTTCGAGTAACAAGATTTAAAGTATTATAAAAATAGGAAGGAATAATAAAATATCTTAGTCTCGTATATTAATATACAGTACAACATATTATCCTAACATGCATAATGTATGTATACAGTATAATAGTATAATACTGTATTATCCACACACTGCAAATTAATCTGCCCAAAACTGTGTGTGTGTTAGTGGCTTTGCAAGAATGTGAGAACACTGTTATGTACTCTATACAAACCCAATGTACCTTCTTGTATATAAATAAATAAATAAAAAAATAAATAAATGGTATTATTGTAACAGGAACGACGGCGTGAAGATGAAAGACGGCGAACGCAGGAAATAAAGTTTACTAAAGAAGACATGGAACGAGTTCGTCTGACAATGAATGGAGACTATGCAAAGGCACCTTCCACTGCACGGGAGCCAGAGTCTCAGTCTAGGTAAGACGTGAAAAGCTGGTTAGATAGGCTAATATTAGAGAGTATTATTACAGCAATTTATTTAATATAAAATTTTTCTTAAAAGCTGATAATGTATCTTAGAATGACATTAAATCATGAACCCTTCTTCATTGTACTCAATGATGGTCTTTAACTCTGCCATTTACTCCTTTTACTTAAAGCTTTGTCATCCAAATTCATTTCATACCACTTTTCACATTTGTTGTGCTAAAGCTTCGAAAGGAATCCTTTAGTGCAACACTCTTTGGTGTCTTGCTTGTCTTTTTTTTTTTTATTGTCATCGTTCAACAATTAGGCTTCACCTTCATTTCAGCTGATTTCCATTAAACAGGTACAATCAGGATGTAAAAATTTTTGTTTGTTTAATTAGAGCACTTAAAATATTAAAAGCATTAGAAAAGACGACAGCCAGCCATTAACGCCTTCGATTTGTACCTGGAGACAAGGTAATGGATAAGTATTATTTTCCTGCCTGAAACTTGTAAGGTTTTCCAGTGGTCATGTAACATGTGGAAATATGCATGGCTAGTGTTTTATTGTTTTTATTTGCAATTCTAATTGAATAATTGCTATCTTGGATCAAATAAAATAAATCTGAAATATTCTCTAGTAGCTCCCAATGTGAGAATTCCTTTTGACTAACTACAAAGTGGTCTATAATTTGTTACTAACCACTAACCAAATGCTGGTGGTGGATGTCATCTTGCAATTCAGTATAGAACTATTTATCATTTTTTTTTTTTTTTGTCTAGCCCTTCCAGTGAAGGAAATCTTTGGCACAATTTCTCTGTATAGGGTTTATTACAAACACAAATTTGGATTACCAGTATGTATTTTTCTAGTTTGATATTGTATTGTTCTTGAGTAAGATGGACATTAAAAGGATAGACTAGAAGATCAGAGAGCCAGTAATTGGCATCAGTGTTTGATTACCGGTACTTTGCTGCTCTGAAGGAAGCAAATTGGCAACTAATATATCAAGGAGGAAACGTGATTACTGAAAGGAAGAGCAGGATTTGCAGTGGGAACGTAGCATAGAGAGGAAGTCATGAGACAAGATAATGTACCCGAGACAAACATGCTGACTATGAAGTCTTTCAGACAGGAAGGTGGTAGAGTAAAATTAACCTCATGTTTAAGAGGCAGCAAAGTATTGAGCCAAAGAAAGATAAACCAGAACGAGCTTGGAATGTTTATGCAGTAAGGAGATAAATTGAAACTTAAATAATGGCAGACAATGAAATAGGAGCCAAGAGGAGGAAAATACATTAAAATATAAAGTGGTTAGGCTAAAATAAGATTGGTATCCTGGGAAGTGACTAGGTGTAAAGAGGTTCTAGGAGATTCAAAAGTTCACACCAGAGTAGAGACCAGTCATGAATGACATAGGAATAAGCAATGATACACAACATGAACAAATCCACAAGGGCCGTGACAAGGATTCGAACCTGCGTCCGGGAGCATCCCAGTCACTGCCTTAATCGACTGAGCTACGACAGGGTTAAAGTCAATTAACTCAGTCGATTAAGGCAGTGTCTGGGATGCTCTGGGAAGTGAAAATAAGAAGTAGAATAAGGTAAGAATCAGTGTCTGGGATGCTCTGGGAAGTGAAAATAAGAAGTAGAATGAGGTAAGAATTGTAGGAATGGTGGAAAAGAGGGAGTAGTTCTTAATGGAGTGGTATTTGTCAGTGAATGACTTAGTGGCAGTTGAAGGTGCTTGTGTATGAAATTAAAGTTTGAAAGGGGTTAAGGTGACTGCTGCATTCTTAATGAATCTCATCTCAATGACCATAACACAAATTGCTTGATCACTTCCCTAAATAAGGATAGTGTATATAAACTATAGTATAAAAATTATAACATGTAAAGCTAATCCTGCATGTGGCCTCAGATTCATCATCTATGCACCTGTTGATTGCTTATTAATCCATGGGATGGGCACATCATTGTTAAGCTTCCTCCCCGGGATCTTGGTTGCATGCAAGGGCATGCATCAAGTTGGAATTGTTAATTATAGTACTTTTCAGAATTATGACTTCCTTATCAGACTGTAGTTTACATGACATATTGGCAGTCCTAACAAGGACTATGTAAGCATAAAGGATGCCATTTCTACCCTCTGTATTCCAAAAATCTGCTTGACTGGGGACTTGGTTATAGTCACATACATTGAATATTCTGTACCCAACCTTAAATCCTGAAAACAGCAGAATTTTTCACCACCTGTAGGTCAAAAACTGGATTCTGTGACTTGACAGAAGCATGACTTAAGGCTTTGAGAGCTTGCTAGTCCCATGACTAGAAATTGCACTCCAGACTGGATAATGGACATAAAATCAACACACACTACCAGCACCAGTCTGGCAGGTGTACGATTGTTGCTTGACACACTTCTCCAGGCTGAGGAACAGAAAGTTGAAGAGAACATAGTGCTGAATCAACTTTCTTTCTCTGCATCAAAGGATAAGAGACAAATTATGGGTTAAACTTTATTGTAATGCTGAATTTTTTGTTCTCTGTTTAATATAGTTTGACTTAATTGTGCACAAATTTCAAGGCAGTCCTTGGTGCCAGAAGTAGGTTAAGGCCTCGTGTTGATTGCATGGCATGGTATGATCAGGGGAAAGGTAAAGTTATAGATAAATGAAGGATCGTGTTATTGCTCTTATAGTGTAAAGATATGATTGAACCTTTTAGTTTAGGATACTACCAAGATAGCAAATTATTTAATTTCAATTGTAATACTATATAGGCACCCTGTAGTTCATTAGTATTCAAAAATGTCCTGTATAATTACTTTGTTGGTACTTAGTTATGATTATATATGGTATAAATTTGCAACAACTATGTAGTCTTTTAAAATTGTATTTAAAAATTTCCAGTTCATTTCTAGTTATCCTCAAAACAAGAGTTTTCCTAAACCTTCTAATTATAAGAAGTTGCCAGCTCATTGTTTCCCCTTCATTTATTTACCGAGGCCTCAGATGTCTTCCCGTTTGTCATTCTCTCATGCAAGAGCCTTTCATTAAATAGTCTAAATAAATAGTTCATTAAATAAATTTGAGTTGGCTAATGACTGGCCAGTATTTGATCCTAACTTGGCATTTAGCTTTCCACTTAACAAAAATTGCATGGTAGTGTTAGTTGACTGCATTTTGGGATATAAACTGTACAGTTAATGTTGTATCACAAAGCTACTCTGATATAATTTGCATGAGTTTATAGTACCTCCTTTCTTAAATAGACTACCCTGCACCCAAGTCCAATTTGTTGTGAATTTGTTTCCGTTTGACTACTTGAAGCATGTCCTTGACCTCATTGCACTGACCCATCTTTCCTGACCTCACTTGACCTTGCACTGCCCACACAGTTCCAGCTCTGAGGCAGCTGAGACATCGAGCACTCCTGAGGTTCATCCAAGGTACCGGAAGCGTTCAAGCTCTCTGGGAGAGGTTCTCATAAGGTATTGATGCACTAATCAATTAAACCATGCCTGGAGCACCTGGTCTGACCTCGCATCGACGCACCGCTTCTCAAATTTGTTGATAACCATTTGCTTCATTTTTGTATAATGGCCATGGGAGTATACTGCAATAGTGCATCATAACAAAAACCTTTCATAAGTACACAACTCAACCGGTTCCAGCTATAATCATTTATTAAATATGAATTGTGTTTTTAACCTCATTAATTGAAATGAATATATATATTGCTCTTAAAGGTTAAGCTTTATCATTCAGAGGAAGATTGAATTGTGTATGTGATTAAAGGTTCAGTGTGGGAATGTAAAGTTTGACTTGTTAAATTGCATCACAAAACTCATTTGTATCCATTGCTTATATACATTACTTGTGATTGCATTAGTATACTGTATTGCGAGTTTTGCTGAAATGTAAAGCTGCTCATTAATGCAAACAAGATAAGTGACTAGGGATTAGAAGTAGGCATTATATATATACATTATCATTATGAAACTTAGCATTATAAAGTGCATAAAAGGCTTTAGAAACATCTATCAAAAGCACGTCTCATTGAAAATGCAAATATAATGTAAAATATAGTTTTTGGTAAAAATCAATGACATGAACTGCGTCTGGCTACAGTGAAGTGGTGGGTGGTGGTGGTGGCGTACATTCTTCCCGTGTTCTGTACACAGGAAGCATGAGATAAACATTTTGCACATAGAGCATACAGCTTTGTAATTTAATAAACATTGCTTGGTGTTGGGGCTGTTGAGAATGTTTACAGTTGCGTGTGATATTTATATTTTGAGCATCTAAACTCTCAAGACCCTTGAATGTAAATTTTTTAAATATATACGTAACATGATACAAAATATGGAATATTATCCTAACCGGATAAAATATTAGCAGATAATGAGCATTTATTAGCATGTGATCACTATATATATACATTTAAAACTTTTGGATATATTCTCAGTCCCTCCTTGATGTTTTGTAGTGTCTGGAATTCACCAGAAAAATGAAAGTAAACTGACCCAGATGACATAGATTTGTGTTCATGCCGGTTTGCTTTTGTCTACTGGTGAATAATAAAAAGTACAAGAATGCCATTGTAATACTTATTCTCCCCAACAGGAAAACTCTGGAGGTACCTGATGGAGATGGTCTTTATAGATCTGGGTCCCAGACAAGTCTGACCAGTCTAAAGAGAGGTAACAGCTTGCGCCAGGAACTGTTCAGATCAAATCCTCCTTTTAACAGAGGTGCTGGTAAGTGCATGCTGCATGTGGCCTTGTTGATGACACATGATTACACAAGTTCTTTCCTCAGGACTGCATTGTATACTCACCTACGAGTTGTGTATTATAAGCACCTAATATGCTATCCCGTGCACTAAGTGTCATGTACAAGTTACAGGACAAGTTATGGATGATCCAATATGTCCTTAAAATCTGTGTTTGTTATCCATGATTTTTTTTGTACTAAATATACTTTCAGGAACACTTTAATTATTTGTTGCAGGGAAAAATGTATAATCTTTACAATGCATAATGATTTTAATGTACAGTAATAGCATAGTATGCATTCAAAGTGCTAACATTGTGAATGTTGAGGCTAATCAGCCCAGCAGCCTCTACTTGTTTAAAGTAAAATTACAAGCCTTTGAGCAGTTCCATGCTCTCTTAACTTGTCTTGTTTCCAAAGATTAGTTCCCTTCATTTGTATGTGTTTGGTGGTAAGGTTAGGTAGGACTTGTTGTCCCCTGTTGTGCAACATGAGCTGTGTGTGTTATGTCTCCTGTCACATCTTGGCTGGCCAGCCCCATGTTATCACTGTCAAATATTGGAGAGACTGTTGTCTGTTGGTCCTGGACTGGGAGGAGATTTTTTTCCTATTTTTGGTGTTTGTGTTTGGGAAGACTCTTGGCTTCTTAAACTGAGCCGTGTATACTCCTGTCATGACCAGGTTCCAACCTGTCCTCAGACCACGTCCATTCCATCCAGCAGTCGACCCCAAAGACGCATTCATCAATTTTAACATGATCTTCATTCAAAATAAAAAAAAATTCAAATATAAATTAATATTGTTATGTATTAGCATACTGTGCATATTTAGGCATTGATTAGGTTAGGTGTGTAAGTTCTGTTGGCAATATTTGTATTTGTAGTACATGGGTGAAGGATTTACAGCATTGTGGTTTGACTAAAAGTAGTAAGTGAAGCATTTGTTCGAGAAGTGTTCAAACATCATCAGTTGAGTCATGTGTAAACCGTTTTTCATTCATAAACGGGGTTTGGCGGGTGCATGGAATGGACTTTCGCCTCTTTTTATGAGGACGGGCTACCAGGGTTCTGCTCTGCTCCTCGAGTTTGGTCGCTGCAAATTTAAAGATCCATTCCCACCTTATCAACAAGATGCAGATTATGTCTGCCTAGTTGTTTACTGTGCAACTGCAGGCCTAGTTTACTGTCTTAGGTGTGGCATTTTGCTAAACTTTGTTTGCCTCTTCTCTGGATGAGGCTTTGCCAAAGTTATGTCCATCAATATTTACTACTGGTTACTTCCAAGAGTACATTTCTTCACTTTTGCTGTTGGCATTTAATTTGTCCTCCTTTCTTCCAAGAGAGTTTCAATCATATTTTGGATTCTATGTATGACTTTCCAGTAACTTGGCTTGTTTTTGGTGGGGGAGGCATCTGGCAGGGGCTGGGATAATAATTTGAGGTCCTGGATTGTACTTGGAGTAGGTTGTCGGAGTTCATTTTCTCCCAAAGCATGGCCTGGCCCAGGCTTGACTTGGGAGTATGTACTTGAGTGTATTTGCCTGACACTAGTCAGGCAAATACACTCTCATATTCACTGCAACGTGATGCAGTATGAAAGAGGGAGATGATGACATAACGCAGCAAAGTAGGCCACTTCTCGAGGGAAAACTGGCTTGAAAAACACACTATTTATGAAGACTGCCTCATCAGTTAAAGCTTGTATGCTTTCTTCTGCTCATGTGTCTGAGTGACACTACAGTTGCCACTTCCACAAAGGGAACAAGCCAGTACCTGCAAGCCAGGAAAAATCAAGAACTTGGTAATGAAGCCAGGAGCTTTAATGCTAATATGGTCAAGATAAGATATGTCAGAGTTCCTTGGAATGAAGTCATAATTACCTGCGAAGTTCTGAAAGGAAGTGAACTGGACAGTGGAAACTTTTGCATAGGGAGTTCAGAAGTGCATCCATGAGGCATAATGAACTGGATTGAGAAAGGAAAAGCAGAGATGTTCACCTCAAATTTGGAGGAAGGATATAATGATTCTCCCTTCTGGAAGTTCCCAGTGCTTTACCCATTTAATAAACTTTCATCTATCCAAGGACAAAGAGTCCAGACACGCTTAAAGATGTTACACGACCAAAGACCACATTCACTCCAAACATCTACCACCTCCGGGGCTACTCATACCCCGTGCCACCTCTTGTGGTAGCTTAATCTTCATCAGTCAATCGTCTATCCAAGCTGAAGGTGAATACCATCAGGATTCGAAACCCTTAGCCAGGAAGGACGAAAGAGAAACCATCCAAAAATTTTGTAACAACTCGCAAGGATGGGGAGACGAAGCCAACTCAGAGCACAGCCTGGATTAGTTTCTTGCCGAGAAGTAGAAACTGGCAACATCAGATGCTGGGAAGGACAAGGACAAATTGCTAGGTAAAACTTCCTAATGATATGACAACAGTGATATGCTATGCTTATGTTTTAAGATGAGGACATATTTAAGATTTTCATTTCAATTGTGAACACTATAATAAATTCTGTAAAAAAATTGTGATTAGGAGGAACAGTAATGTATAGTCCTGTAATAGAGATTGTTTAACTGATGTGTTCTTTGAGTCGTGTAAATATTTATGAGGAAATGTAAGCAAGAAGTAATTTGGAATGGATTAATATTGCGACTTGTCAATTTTTATTTGTGGTATTCTCTCTTTGGGAAGAATATTGCAGTAAGTGTTGCAAAACAATCAAACTGCAAACCATTATATAACTGGTTGTTGTAAAACTCTCAATGATAATATTACCGTAAGTTGCAGAGACTCTTAATCACCTGCATTTTTAAAGCCATTTGTGCAGTGCTAAAAGCTGAGAACTTCAGTAATGTAAGTAATTAAAGTGGACAAATTTGTGAACCCAATTTGTTAGTAGAATAATACAGCTCCATGCATGCCTGACACTGTCAACACTTTATATATTAATTTCTACGGGCTCCATCCTGGTATGGAGTCTTGCCGCCACACTGTTTATGGAAGGCATGTGGTACATCACTAAGTATTATAATAATAATCTCACTAAACAACTCCGGGTGTCTGGAGGAGTTGGACCTTCTGGACACCTGTGCATCTCTTACAGGCATTATGATTTGGCATGTTTAATTGTGGTCACTGGATAGAGGGTAATTTATTAATGGTGTTGCTTTTGTCAGTTAATCACCACAAATTATGTATTTTGTTGCATGTTTAATGCTGAAGGCATTTATTGGTGTTGGTACAATACTGGTCAACAGTAGTTAATACCTATAATTTGTTACACAGTAAAATATATATTATTTGTGCTCACAAATAATATATATTATGCACAATAATAATAATAATTGTGTATAATAGCACATTATTAGAATTTGCCTTTTTTGTTTTTTGCCTTGCTAGTTTATTAGGCAAGCCGGTTACACATTTAATTTTGTTGTGTAGTATATATATAGATTTGCCAATGCTTGTAGACCTGCAGATGATATAAAGCAGCAACTGGGTCAAAAAATCATCATTAAAACAGAAGTTTCTTATACTTATTTTCCTGTGTTTGAAATAATAAATTTGTACTTTAACTATTTTGAGTTTGATTTTTAGTGTACCCTAGAATTAGTGACTGAAATAAGTAAAAGTTAATTCATACTGTTTTTAAAATGCATTAAGGTTATTTTTATATTGCTCTTAATTAGATCTCAAGAGAGCCGAGAGTATGAAAGTCGACTTGAAGAAAGCCAAACGAACTCCAAGCTTCACCACCCGACGGAGAACACAAAGTTTCCGCAAACACAAGCGTATGGAAAATATGGCCAATTTGCCACCAGTCGAAATACAAGGTTATCTTGAGCGTAAGCAGGAACTACAGAGTGGCGGTAAAAAGGCAACAATCAGATCGTGGAAAATCTTTTACACAGGTTAGTATTTTTAGTTGAAATTCACATTATTATATTGAAATTCACTTTTAGGCGTTGAGAGTCTTGTTCGTATTAAAAAAAGTTAAAAGTTTGTGCCAAAAAGTTCTTGAGACCCTTGGCACCTGGGGTAAGTGTGCATTAAGTTCCTAGAGGAGGTGGGTGAGGAACTCGTTAAGCAAACCAGACACCCAAGAGCAGCCAGTTTTCTGTTCCAGTGATTTAATGTTGCAATCCAGAGGAAATGCGTGATGCATCTTGTGCATGCACTCCACATCTGCAGAGTTGGATGAGATTTTTGAATAGTGATTGTAATACATGTGTTGACCGAACCACACACTAGAGAGTGAAGGGACGACGACATTTTGGTCCGTTCTGGACCATTCTCAAGTCGATTGTGAGAATGGTCCAGGACTGACCGAAATGTCATCGTCCAGTCGCTTTCTAGTTAGTGGTTTGGTCAACATATTTCAGCAACATTATTGTGACTCCTCGTATGCGTAATACATGTGTGTTTTCTGTAAACTGTAAGTGTAATAAAATAAATAAAATTAAAAATAAATCAATAAATAACATTGTATAAAATAAAACAAAATTAGTGGTAGAAAAAATTCTCAAGTGTTCAGGGTGAATCTGTAAAGTCTTCTTTGAATTCCTTTTATTCTCTTCTCTGAGACTTTGGGTCCCTGCAATTACACCAGAGAAAATGTGTTTGCTTACACACATTATATAGATAAGTGTCTTAAAAGTGTAAACATAAACATTAATGGGGTCCCCAATTTACAACAACTCAGAGTAAGAAACAGCCTCTAAGTCACATTTTTGACTAGGAAGGATTCACTATAAACTTTAACCAGCTCCAAAGTCCCCACATTATAAACTGTGCTACTTTGACACTTGTGTAGGATGAACGTAAGTTCTATCTTAGCTGTGTGTTGGGTTCCTCCACACATTTTTTGAGAAATGCAACTTTAACAACAAGAGGACATGTATTCAAACTAAGAAAACAATGTTACAGAAAACACAAGAAAAGTTCACTTTTGCAAACAGTAGTAGATAGTTGTAACAAGTTAAATAAGAAAGCAGTGGAGGCCAAAAGTGTCAGTACTGTAGTTTCAAAGTGTCATATGACAGAGTACAGTGGCACCTCAATAAACAAGTTTAATCCGTTTATTGTGTGTGGTTATTGTGGTGTGATATTGATGGCACTGAGCTCATGTGGGAAAACTCGTCTTGTGAAATAACAACAAAACTGTCGTCGGTGTCCGAGAACCAGCGGGAACTCTCGTTAATCGAGGGAAAGCTCATCAGTCGAGACGTGTGTGCTTGCTTGTGCCATAGTACAATATAACACAATATTAATATGCCTACATCCATTCATCATAGAAGCATTTGCTGATGTAATGTCATCTTCATGCATTTCTTGTTCCTTTATTTTGCAGTACTGTGTGGTCAGTTGTTGTGCTTCTTCAAGGACGATGATGATTTCTATGACCAGAAGGCTGCCTCTCCCCCAATTTCCATTCATCAAGCGAAGATTGAGATAGCTGATGACTATACCAAAAAGAAACATGTTTTCAGGTAGTTATTTTAATTGAATGTGTGAAATATGTTAAAATTTTATTTGGAAAAATATTTTTGTTGGCAGTAACATCGAGACATTTTAATTTGTTAAATTTTGCTGAATAATGGGACCAGTTTAATTTGTACCGTTGTGTAAACGAAGAGTGGCAAGCAGTTTAACCCTTCTATGGCATAAATCATATATATAATATTTTGGCCTGACTGACTAGAGGGTGCATATCATATATTATCTTTTTGAATATTGAACAAAATTTCAAAGTCCCACGACTACACAGAGTTCACATTGACTTTCTCAGGGCTCTTTTTTTTTTTTTTTTTTTTTTTTTTTTTTTTTTTTTTTTTTTTTTTATCATGGCATTTTTCTGTGTGAAGACTCTGGTACTGAGTAAGCAACCATGGTTGGTGCATGCAGAATGAACTAGCAGCAGCAGTGTTCAGCTTATGACCACAACATCGCTTAAAAATTATGAAATATATATATGTATATGTAATTGCTATTATTTTGTGATAGTATTATAGAAGAGCCTGACTGTGATAGACTGTGTACAATGTTCAGATATTGATGAACATACTGCTGTTCATGATGTTCATAGCACTAAGTAGGCAGCCACAAGCACTCTGCCATTGTTTGATCCATCTAAGCATCTTGAAACAATTGCTTGTGTTCCTTTATATAACTGGATAAAGGGGGTGTAACAAAAGGGGGATATAAATAAGATTTTAATTATATCAACATAGCATACAACACAAAACAATGGATATAAATTAGATAACTTTAAATTCAGGAAAGACCTGGGTAAATATGGGTTTGGAAATAAGGGTGATGATATATGATAACTGGGTAACATAATACACATGGAATCAGGGAATTATTTCAAGCATGCTTATGAGGGTAAGTTCCAATTAAAAAACTAAAACATCAAAGGAGAAACGACATATAATAAAACTGTCAAACCACACTATTGAAAGAAAAAGCCATGTAATTATTACTCCCAATGACTTTGGAGTAATAATATCAGAAGATTTTACTTTTAAAGAACACAGCAAAGTGGTTGTCATAACTGCAAGAAAAATGACAGGTTGAATAACAAGAACCTTCCAAGCAAGAGATGCCAGACCAATGATACTTTTAAAGACATTAGTGCTCTCTAGAGTAGAATATTGTTGCACACTAACTGTCCCAGCCAAAGCTGGAAACGTTTCTGACCTGGAGAGCATGCAAAGATATTTAAATGCTAGAATCCACTCGATAAAACATGTTTGTAAATGCACAACAGCGATGAATAAACCAATGTTTATGAATAGCGGTCAGATGACACATTTTAGTATCAGAATTTTTACTGTAGGAGTACAGATGACACATTTTAGCATCATCAGAACTGAAAAGTGTTTAATATAAATTATTTGTTTCTTTAATAACTAGCAAATGTCAGTCTCTGCAAATAAGGAGCACATAAATCCTCAATAATGTTGAACTCTATTTGTTAACAGAGTGATCACTCGGGATAATGCAGAGTATCTCTTTGTTGCCGAGTCTGGAGTTAATCTTGAGGAATGGGTCACCAAATTGGGATTCCATGCCCAGCTGCCACCATCAATGCAGCTCATGTCATATGACAACCATAAGGTTTGTAAGATGTATTCACCTTCCTTGTGGGTTAAAGAACTAATGGTAATTTTTTCAAATCTCACGAAGTTAAACCAAAAGCTTAAATAATTTGATTGTTACAACGTGCGTTGTATACACTTCAGCAAACTTGTAATCTGACTACTTTCTGTTGTTGAAATAAGTGCATTTTCAGTGAAGTGGTGTAAGGTTTTCTTTAACCCACTTTATTAGTGTAGTACTTCAATGTTGTTGGTTCTTAATTGTAGTTAAGGGTTGACTTATACAGTTAGTGTGAAGTAGACTGTAGTGGCTGATGGTGTTCTACATTTGCATGAAATTTCTTGCTTTTGCACAAATATATCAGTGACCTGATAATCTCTCCTTTCATGTTTATTTTTACCTTTAAAAGTGTTAATTTGGTCTTTTGTGGTAGAGGCAAATGTGATCACTGTAATTTCTTGTATTTACAATGTGGCTGTTACACCCATTACAGGAATGTGGGAGAACTATTTTGTACTCTGGGAATGTATGTCTGTCAGTCTTATTAACTTTTCCCCACTTAATTTTTTCAAGAATAAGCACCATTAAAAGGGATTGGTGAAGGCTTTTGTATCATTTCTTAATATTCATCACAGATAATCTTTCTTAATATTCATCACAGATAATCAGATATTCTTTTCCTCTTAAATAAATGACAGCTATCCGAGAAGGATTAAACACATCATTGGAACATCTGTAAAACTAAGCACACTTCATATTCATTTAGTTCTTATACTTTTGTCTTAATCATATATAAGGATTTTTTCATGAATAATTTTACATCGTGCTCTTGCCGTTTTTACACCCCCTTGAAATTTGGACCCCTGAATTTTTCAATTAATGAGTAAATCATTCAGACAATCTATTTAATTTTTTTCATTTTGTATTTTTTCCAGGAGTAACCCCTTGTGCAAGAATGTTTTGTGTTCTTCCTAATGACCCCCTCAGCCTTTCCCTCGTCTTGTTTATGACTAAAAGAATTGCTTGTGTAATTTAAACTGAAGCTTAAATGATTCCTCCATGTTTTTGATTGACCAGTAATTATACATATATAAATAAATAGAAAAATCTTGTTGTCCTCTATTTTGTAAATATGTTTATAGAGAATAGTGCGCCCAATTTTATATAGCCGATTTAAGTCTTTGTCAGTAATGTATGATCAACTTTAAAGGATCAGTTTTTATATTTTTTTTAACGTATTTGAAATCATTATTTTTTACAGTTCAAAGAAACTAGATTAAATCTTTGATATTACCTTAATTTTGCATAACTTTAGAACCTTATAATATGTAATAATAATAATAATTATAATTTTTAATTATTTATTATATTTAACGTATTCAATTCATTATTCAGAATGGAGAAAAGTCATGTACAGTACCTATTACTGGGTATGTATAATATAAATTACTTAATTTATTTTTAATTTTGACATTAAAGTAGTTTACCGAATCATTAAACATTCTGGACAATTTTCTCAACTTCGAAAATGTTCATTTTATCCCGTGCTTTCCCAGCAATTTTTTTTCCCCCCCAAGTGAGTTTACCGTCTTGTTTCCATTAGCATTATCGTTAAAATCTTCACTAACATCTTAGTATTATTGCATATCCACATTCCTACTAATGTCTTACAGCATTCTCATATATCCATATCCTCACTAACATCTAAAAGCATTCCTGGTGGTTGCCAATTGTCATTTTGATAATGGCATTGAATGATTGAATTACTCGCTTCTCTTCAGTAGGTAGATGTGTTTGTGCTATCCCTCTTTGTGGTGTCATTGTCTAAGGGTCCATTGATCCCTGTTGGTATTACTGCTGGACATATTTATACCCTAAATGTTTTGCACTAGTACAGTAGTTGCAATCAATTTTTTTTTCTCAAATTGATGCTTCAAATATGTTATGCCAAATGCTCACCTGCACTTCATTTAAATTATTAAAATCCATGGTCTTTGATTTGAAACACCTGGTGTCTTGTGACCAAGTCTGTGCTTGTACATGTCCTGGGTTTGTGTCATGTTGGAATGTTGCATGTGACAGGAAGGGGAGGTGGGCAGCGACATGGTGGCAGTTCCTTCCCGTGACTCGGACAACTCATCGGGTCACTCTACTCCTGAAGTCCATCACCGCAGTGCTGTCAGCTGCCATCCGCAGGGGGCAGGAGGTGGTTTAGATCCAACCAGGCCACATTCTCAGGCCCTTGACAATCCCCTGTATGCCAATCTGGAGCATGTGAGTAAGCTGAGCATGTATTAGGTTATTTTTATCTCTTGCACCATTGTTTCAGGTAATTTTATACTGGGGATTTAAAATTTTTGCTGCGTACAATATAAATTAGTCATTTGTCATATCTAGACACAATTTAGCCTTACTGACTAAGACTCTGACTTACTGACAGAGCTCCATGTCTCTCCTGGCTCTTCTTGTTTCTGATGTGGTGAGTTGTAATGGCACTGCTGTTAAACCAGTTACACTTGATGGTTGCCATCTGTATTGTACATGTTTGGGCTCCATTAACATAATAAATCTACATTATTGCACAAATTAAGTAAAAAAAAATGGTTTATTGCAAGAATACTACTGCAAATCACAAAAATATATTGAAATGTCAGTGATTTTTTTTCTTGTTTTTTCTTGGATATTTTAGTAGTAGTCACATACCTGTTACTTGGATAATTCAGTTTATTTAGCCATCCTGGTCTTAAATGTCTGGATATGATGTAAATGACTAGCTCCAACTTTGTCTAAATGATACCAATGTAACTTGAAAATCAAGGAAATCATTTTTTTTTATAACATTGAATATTGAAAATTTCAGATTTTGAATCGGCTGCAAAAATATAAAAATATCACAAACTGTTCATTTGGTGGTGTTATCCTCTCAGAATAGCATATGATCTGCATTTTCATATATTTAGAATATAGGTTTTTAGTATAGTTTACTGCAAAAAAAAATTGTCAATATGGCATTTGAAATATGCACAAATTTAGACAACAAAAATTTATAACTCCAAACGTTTAGAGTTTATGAAAAGTCAATTCTATAGTGATTGTAGAACAGACAGCTGTGCACACTATATGTAAAACTGGTGAGAATCGGTTAGAAACTAGATTTTTGGATACTGAAGTAAGTTGAAATTCTAGTTAGAGATATAATTGAAGTTGTTGACAATGAATAAGGCAGTTCTAATTCATGAATTTACTTGTATGTTGTAATAAACATTGTTTGGCATTCGTACTCAAGTATGTGAAAGTTGTAAGTCAATGTGTGTAGAAATGAAGTCGAGAAAAATTACCCCCTCCCCAAAAAAAAACAAAATATAGGGCCGATTATAATAATTATAATGCTATAGGGAATATATTTAGGGTATACCTTATACAAGTAGAAAAAACATAATCTGGTCCCTAATCATCAAAACAACCTAAAGAAACAAGGAAAATAGTTTGAAATCTGTAAAAAAAAATCAGCCCCAAAAAATTCAAAGTCCCAAGTTCTGAGAGTTGTAACTGATTTATTTGTTGACTGAAAAAACCTAGAAACCTAAAAAAAAGCAAATTCCTCTTAAAAAAAAAATTATTGGACCTTGTTGAAATTAACTGATAATAATATTGGGCAATGTATTTTTATGATATATAACAAAATAGAGCATAATAACATAATTACTCATAATTATTTATTATGTATTACTCACCAATGCTATAAAGGCACCAGCTACATATCCACTTTGTGGACACTTCTTACTACTAATTCTTTTGTGCATCGGACAGGTGCTTGTATCTCTCTATTATTGCATTATCCATCAGTTCCAGTTAATAGGAACTGTTCTCCGTATCAACAAAACTTTTTTTTTTAAATATTCGTCTAAAATCAATTTCTGAAAATATTTTGAGGAAAGTTTCACGAAGCTGAAGTCAATAAGTTGGAGATTTGTTTAACATTTTTAAGTAATTTTTACATAATTAGAATGTTTTGAATTATACCCCCTTCAAGGTCACACATCATATGGCTTTTGCACAGTTTGAGGCTTAAAGGGATTTACAAATATTACTACTATGTCTGCTTTAATGCAATTAAAAAATATTTAAAAAATCTTAGCACCTTAGCAAATATGATGTATGTAAACTGTTTATTACAGATGCAGGACAAGACTAAACCACCTGTTCCACCTCGGGGAAGTACAGGTAGCAATCGTTCTTCACGCTCATCATTGGGAGATGAAGGCCCTATCTATCAAAACCGTATCTCTGTTGTGCCTTCTTATGGTTAGTATTGCACGACCCATTGAGTATCATGATGATGTACTTTTATACAATGTATGCTAGTAAGTGTGAGAGAAGAACAGTTAAAGGTTTCAGCAATCATTAAGTCATTATTGGTAATGTAAATTTGCTTGTATTGTGAAATGAGATGCAATTATTTACACTGAATTTACCGAGAAGTAGACCCGACCATTTAGTTTCCTGGCATAATTAACCTCCCTAAATTGAGGCATCATCCTTTCTATGTCTTTACATAAATGGTGGTGTTCTTCCTCTGGCAACTTCTCTTCCTCGAAGAGATGGTTTATTATACAGAGTTTCCCAGCCATTTAAATTATCTTGAATTAAAAATGTTGAAGGTGTGCTTAAAGCACTAGGCCATAGATCCTGCAGGTTGGTCTGACACTCACACCGTGATTGTCCTACAGTTAGTTACACACCAGCATATGTGGAGAGAACATGCATTAATGAGTCAAGGAGCTAAACCAATATCAAGAAGCAGATTAAATTATACTAGTGAAAGAATCCCATTTACACAGGGTAAGGTAATTGGAAAACAGTAATAGCTCAAGAAGTCACTATTTTGAGAAGAGTTGCCCACAGAAGTTCTCTTGCAGTGGGAACGTGTGAGAGAAGTCGATGACTGGTGTACCCGTGTTAAAATGTATTTTCTGTAGCAGTTATACTTAATGTTTGTTTTGGCCAGTAGTTGAAATAATGCATTTATAGTATTTTTCAGATGATGCTTTTGTATTTTTGCTTGTCTTGAAGTGGCCTTTATATACATTATTTGACTTCTAATAGTATCCATTTAAGACAAATTTCAGATTAGTTGGTTTAGTTCTAGCTGTTTATCTGTAGATACAAATGTAGTTATACCTTTATTTATATTACTGGTTGTATTACAACCGAACATTATGTAGCCTCTTTGTATGTAAAGGGTGAACAAGTCAGTCAGTGGTCCCAACCATTATATATCGGGTCCATACCTGGAGAGGATTTCAGGAGTTTTTACTCCATGAACCCGGCCTGGGGCCAGGCTCGGCCTTGACCATAGTCAAGGTGTTCAGCTACCCTATTAACTCAATTTATGAGCAGCATTGCCCATAGGGTGCTTCTCTGCAGCTAAATTTTATTGAATTGGCATAAACCCTAAACTTGATCCCTGTTAAGAGTAGATAATACTGTATGAAATCAAATCTCTTGATTTTCACTCAGATGGGTACATAATCCACCAAAGTGTGTGCTTGTGACCTTATGGCCTAGCAATCAGTCCTGTAAATGAGAATCTTGTAAGACTTTGGCAATAATCTAGTATATAAATGTCAAACATCAGTTTCTATATAACAAAATGTGAACATTCTTAATTTTTTAAAACAGAGGTATCATCAGAAAATGCCTACCAGAATTACCCGACAGACAGACCAAATGGTCATCGACGAGATTCATCAGAAAATATGAATGGAGATGGTAAGTTACAGTTGGTTAATGTTTTACACTAGTGTATCTGGCTTTGTTGATGATCATCAACTGCATCCAACAGCATACTCTTTACTCGTGTAATTTTGATAAATAAATGTAATGGGAAAAGATCTCCAAAAATGATCTATGCATTCCACAAATGTGTAATTAGCAGCTACATCTGGAAAAAACCAGCGTTCGTTGTCATGAAACGTCTTTTCTGGATGAGCCCCGGTGGCTCCCTGATGCTAATCTTCCTGAGATGGCTCCCAACTACTAGGTCATATCAGCCATTGAGTTCTATTTGGCCTAATGGAGACCTAAGTTAGAACCTGCCCCTCCCCCCCCTCCCCTTCCCTTCAGAGGCACAGAAAGCGGGTGACACTATCACCCCACCAGGAAAACGTCCAGAAAGGCATCACACCAATACAACCCAATCATTGCTGGGTTGAAATGCCAAAGCCTCAAAACAGTCACAGTGTAAACAAACAATCGAATCTCAAAACTAGCGTGAGCTCTTTGCCAATAACCCCTCCACCAGTAGGGGGAAGGCAGAGCTCCATGTCTCTCCTGGCTCTTGTTAATTGTGCAGATGTAAAAAATTGCACACCAACCAATGAACCTCAAAAGGGATGAGGAGGGAATTGAGGAGCTACTGGGGCTCATCCAGAAAGAGGCATTTCATTATATTCAACACAGGTTTTCTGGGGGACCCTCCTTGTGGTTCCCTGAAACTAACTACCCATGGGAGAAGAAAGACAAGGGACTTTAGAAGAGGAGAGACTGTAGGTATTGAAGATAATGAAGAAACAACTGGTTGAGTGAGATGACCCAAGGCAATACAGGTATGACAAGGCCCAGGAATATTAACTAAACACTTGGGTTGCCAAGACCCCTGCATCCAATTATCAGTCCAGGAAATGTTAGCAAAATATGCCGCAAGAGCAACATACTACATCATGGGCACGAGGTCCATGATGTAGTATGACCCTTGAAATAACGACTTAATGACCCTTGAAGAAATGTCTCCACAAATACACCACCTTTGCACCTCAGTGAGGTGCAAAGAGGACCACGTTTTGGCTCTGATTCTTGGTAGGCCAAATTGAACTTCGCAGCTCATGTAATGTGACCTAGCAGTTGGGAGGCATCTCAGCGACATAGCTTGAGGGAGCCACAAGGCGTTATCCCGGAGAAACAGTCTTTCACAAAGCATCACCCGGCCTGTCACCTGTGGACAGGTGTGAGATCTAGCTAGCAGCTCAAGTTCTGCCTCCTAGCTACACCTAGCTGGTTCATTTTAATTGTATGGAAGGTTTCTTCTTTTAGTGCATTCCACTAATTTGCTCGTATAGCATTAAATCTGCATGATTTAAGGCTAAATGCTGATTTTAGAGAGATGAAATACCTGCAAATTGATGACTGCCTGTATATGTACTTAAATTGTATATACAGCATATTGAACCACCAAAATAGTATCACACTACCTTCGTGTGTACACCTATGTACATCACCACAAGGTTAATTATTTGAATTAGTGTGAAAAAAACTAATTTTCACACTAATTTTGAATTAGTGTGAAAAATCATTCATTGTCCCTACCACTGTTTTTTTCATTAAATGGTCAAAACATTCTCCTGGTTTTATAATTCTTAAATTCATTTCATTTTCTTTCTTCAAACAGTATCTCTCATAAACCTGACACATACCACAAACATTCCTTTCTTGAAAACTGTCACCACTTTACAGTTTTTGTAAAGTGGTGAAAGCCTTTGTTTGCTGCCTCTATATAAGGCCAATTATTCTTTAGGTTTATTACATGAAAGTTTTGGCATTCATCCTGATATTTATTCTTTAATTAAGACAATGTTCTTAAAACTAATGTCTTCTTTTAATGAACAAAAATACTGTTTTAAATTAATTTAATTGATTTTAATTATCACTAGCATTCCAATAACTTTAAAACACATCTTTTGATCTTGGAATTTCTTTTTTTTTTTCTTTTCTTTTTTTCCTTTCTACTCTTTCTCTCTATGGATTATTTCCCAGCACGTTATGGTCTGAGATAATTTACCATATTTGTTGAATGCACGGTTTATTTTTTTGTGTAATGAGTTACGTTCATTGTACAAAGTGATGCAAATATGTGTAGCTAATGTGGGCCATATCATTGATTACCGCATGAACCACAAATAATAGTCACTGTAGATTGTTGGTGTTTGCTTCACTGTTGTGTCACAAGTATAGATACTTACGATTACAGTGTGTTCACAGCTTGATGTGTTGTTTCCAGCATGTAATATAGATTTATTGATGTTATAAGACACAGTTTAGCCTGAATGCTCCAATTAAAAATTAGTTTTCTGTCAGTAATGTGTTCCTTTCTTTTATTGTCTTCCACACAGATTTATAGACTTCCAAACATTTTCTTGTTAATAATAATTTGTCATTTGACACACTGTTGTCTTGCTCTTGATGAATATTTGACTTGGAGTATTGTTTACAGCGAAAATAGATTAAACCCTGGCACTACTAACATGAAATTTTAAAATTGTTAATATTTTCAACATTTATTTAAATGTTAATGGTTGGAATTTTTAATATTTCCTCTAGAAATAAACTCGTTTCGCCCATCGCACATTAAAAACCACGAGGTTAGGATAGAGAGAATGAGCCATTCCTGTAGCACCCTATATACTAATTAATGTCAGACTAGGATAGTTCCATGTATTAGTGTAATACACACCCGCTGTTATTGTATGGATATCATTATATATAATTCACAATGGATTCTGAAGGGTATCTGACAGTGCAGGCATTCATGTCACTAAACTGATATACAGTACTAAAATGCCCAAACCCAACCTGAAAACAGGAACCGCATCAATTTTGCGAGCGCCTGTGATTTTTAGTTCAGTACAGAATTTTTGGGCTTCTGGGGATTTGTCAAAATGCAATGTATTATTCTAGTGTTGGGAAGTGACACCAGTCATGACAGTGGAGAGGGGTGAGGAGCACGCTCCCGGTGACCTTGGGATAGTCAGACCTCGTTCAAAAATGATACCTGTGAAGGTTTTCTTAATTACGACTGGTGCCGGGTGTAAATAAAACTTTAGTTGAATTGCAATAGTTGTCTTATTTTCAGAACAAAAATGTTAGTTTGATCTTACATTCATATCTAATGGATCAATTAAGTTTTGTAGGAGTTTAACCCCCCTCAAATTCAAGTGTCAAACTGGTACGATTGTGCCATATCTCAGCCTACTGCTCAAGTCGATGAGGGATGATTTAAAGTACAGCGTAAGTTAAAAAGTTCTGTGCATACACAGGGCTCACAATTGCTTCTTCAGGCCTCCAGTAAACAGATGCCATTTTGGAAAAAAACATGGGCACTCCCCTCCTAGGGGTGAGGACCTCATTATTAAGAGGGCGAACATCAGTAGTACATTGTAGTAGCTCGCAGCACTACAGTGTACTTAATAGCACTACAAACCACCACTTAATAATGATGAAGTATATAAATATCTGCAATTATTTTGCAAAGGTAGTATCATAGAAAATCCTAACTATCAGAGGCAATGTACAAGGTTCAGATATCAGTGAACACCATGCTGTTTATGATGATCACAGTGGGAGGGAGACATTCACAGCAGTCAGGGTTGGGGCTACTGCCAGCTGGTGAACGTTCATGACTCATTATACTTCTCGGTTCCACTACGGTCAAAGTAACTTGCTTAAAAATGTTTTTCTCCATGATCAGGGAATGCATTCTAACAATACTAGTATTTGAAACAAAAATTGAATATTTTTTCTTGTGCACCAAGGAAGGTGTCGGGTATAAACAGTGACAGTGCTGAGGTCAAAAGAATAAAAATATTAAAGTAATAGAATTTATTGAATTGTTGAAGGGTCACAAAGTTGAAGAATCATCAGCAGATAATATAATTCAGTGTTGCTCGGCTGTTCTCGACAATCTAAAATCTAAGAAAGAAATGAATGGAAGTCTCAATTTTGCCTGCATATTGGAATGTCTTGAGTAGAAAATATTTTTACTTCTATAAAATGCTCTTAGACGATTTTTTAAAATGTCATCTGTGTAAACCTTTATTATGCCTTGATATGCTTATCTTTATGGCTTAGCTAGTTTGTGATGTGTGTATTTGTTATGTGCCTGTTGTTCACACTTTACGATGTGGCTGCGTGTTGAGTCGGTGGCTTCTCTGCAGACTTACCCCCACTGCCTAGAACAGCTCCACCACTGGTAATGACTCGGCCCCCTGTAGCACCCAGTCGGGCCAGGTATGCGGAGCAGACGTGGGTGAGTGGGCCACACCAGCCCGGCATGCCTCACCACGTGGGTGGTTCTCACTACGGACAGCAGATGGGTCATATGGTTAGCCATCACCACCAGGTAGCCCAACATCACACAGGTCAAGGGGGCCACTTCTCCCAAGTGTCACGTGTCTCTCATCAGCAGTATGCGTACACCTCACAGGGTCAGTCATGCATCCTCCACCACCATGTGGTGGCACATTTATAATGTGTAATTATTAGGCACTTTGTTCAAATGTCATGCTTGTAGATTGTCATATGCTTTTGCTGTATAGAATGCTGCACATTAGTTTGTATAAATTAGTGTATATTGAAGTTCAGAGAGTACATTAGTAATTTTTTTCATTGTATTTAAATTTGGAATTTAATCTTGGTCTATAAACAAACAAATTTCTAAAGCATATAACATAGTTCCCTTATAATGTAGTTCATGAAACCAAAATTAAGAGAAACTGACTGAGAGCATATGTTAGTAAATGTAAAAAAAGATTTGTTAGTGTGTGAGGGAAGTGTGTGAGGGAAGTGTGTGAGGGGAGTGTGCAAGTTGAATGTAGTGAAATGCCTTTCTGAATGAGCGTTGGTGGCTCACAGTGGCCTGGAGACAGTGAGATTTATCCATGTAAATGGTTCACATCAGATGTGAGGTTCTGGTTGGCCAATTGGGGACCAGAACCAAAACCTATTCCCACCTCACAAGGTGCTGAGAGCGAGTGACAATTCGCCATCACACCAGGAAAACATCCAGAGTCGGTGAAACTTTACAGACAACTGGAGGGTTAACAGAGAAGGAAGCTTCAATGTTGGCTAATATCTCTGTAAATGATTCACATAGAACAAGAGAAACATTCAAAATTAGCATGAAACTCATAGTACCAAATACCAGCACTAGGCAGTTTGGCTTCTGCATGCAACCATCTTCCTTACTCAATTCCAGGTTTTGACTGGTTTTCTGTAGGCCACACACAACTCTCACTTCTGACGAGCCATTTGCATGGAGCAATCTGAGTGAGGTAGCTTCATTAAGCCACCAGGGGTTTCCTGAAATTTCCATCCCATGGATGGAAGGTTGAGAGCTTGTATGTGTGCATTTAATGTTATGCTTACATGCCTCATAGCTATTGTTCTTCATGCATTTATACTTCCCAGTGTTCCAGTACCTTCGTATTTGCTTTTGAAGCTGTGAATGGCAGTTGATTCCTCTACCTTTGAAGTTGATTCCACTCAATTGTTTACTACTTACATTGCATATGAGCCTTTCCTAAAATTTCTCTGGCTATTCTGTATTTCTAACTTCCACCTATGCCTCCATGTTCTTTTGTCCCTCACCTGGAAGAGGTTATCACCATCCACTTCCTTTATTCCCCTCACAGTGTGTAAATGATTAAATTTTTTGGTGGGTGTATGAGTAGGGATTGAAAGAATGTAGAAGTGCATGTTGGTGTAATTGTTAAATTTGTTAATTTTATAGAACATTTGACCATGTGTGTGTAACCTTAACAAATAATGTATGACTTTCATTTGTGTGATTTTTTGCATAACTGGTCCGCCTTATTTCACTCCTCAGGTTCCACCCATCAACCAGACATAACTGATGGTGTTCCAGGTAGTCGACAGGTAGAGTAAACTCCATATAATTTTTATTCTGTAATAATATTAAGAGATCTGTAAAGAAAGTAACAATACATAGTTTGCACAGAGATTTTTAGAGCAAATACTTTTCACAATGTTGTACTGTATTTCATAGCCCCTATTTCCCTATATACAGCTAACCCATTTATCTTATTTCCTCTCAATATTGCACTATTTGCAAAATCTTCCTCTCGTTAACATTCCCTCCCTCATTAATTTCAAGACATATCTTCCTTGGTCTCCCTCGCTGCCTTGTCACAATCATTACTTCCTCTCCCATTCTTCCTTATGCTCATTTTCGTTTGCCCCTCCCACTTTCTCCTATTGTATTGTTAATTTTTTTGCAAATAGTTTTTTCTCTAACTTCATGAAAATGAAAAAGAAAGACAAAAGAGGGATTTTTGTCCACAAAATTGGTTTTGTGTAGGTGGGGAGGGGGGGGGGGTTTAAATGAAAGATAATGAACAACAATTCATTCAGTCAACAACAATAACCAGTCTCCGTGGTGTAGTGGTAAGACACTCGCCTGGCGTTCCGCGAGCGCTATGTCATGGGTTCGTATCCTGGCCGGGGAGGATTTACTGGGCGCAATTCCTTAACTGTAGCCTCTGTTTAATGCAACAGTAAAATGTGTACTTGGATGAAAAAACGATTCTTCGCGGCAGGGATCGTATTCCAGGGACCTGCTCGAAACGCTACGCGTACTAGTGGCTGTACAAGAATGTAACAACTCTTGTATATATATATCAAAAAAAAAAAAAAAAAAAAAAAAAAAAAAAAAATTAGAACACTGCCTGAGTTCCCAATATTCAAGAGTGGGCAAAAAGGCATGGGATGATTTGAGATTGTCAGATTTAGAGATTCTTCTCTATATTAAACTTTTCCCACTCATTTGCTGTGTGAAGGTAAGGTTCTACAGAGCTGTGGTTAGGCTCTGGTGCAGCTGGGAGCGGTGCACATCCTGTACCAACTCGGGAGGTTTAAGCCACATTGGTATGAAACACTCGATTATCCAATCCAGCCCAGAATATAGACAGTTTATAAACCTAAGTTGTTAAATCTTCATACATGCAACTTGGCATGACTGAAACAAAGTAGTGTCCTAGCTAATCCCTAAATGAATAAAGAAAAATATACAAAACTCTTCTACTGATATTTAATTTTTGGAAAATATATAGAACTGATTTCTCAAGATCAACTTTTGTAATATTGATAGTATAATAATTGTCAATTTCCATTTCCTCTGTTTTAAACGTGGATATATTATAGGATTTATATTTTTAGTGTAAACTATTCCATGCAGTATTTTCAATGACTTATTGTATTAAATTTAAATGTCAAACTTTTGGTATCATAAAAGATGTTAAATTTATGCTTGCAGATTTGAGCTCAGATAACTCTTGACTCTGTCTTGGAAATCAAATAGTGGCTTTATAAATCTCAAGGAGACTCAAATCCATTAATATTTGCTGGGTAATAGGTCACATGGGTGTGCTTGGACAGGACTTACTGTGCAGTTGCTGTATTACCAGTTTCATATCAAAATATTGGCAAGAGAGATTGTGTATGACAAAGTACCTTGTGGAAAGTTGAGCAAACAATCTTCCCAGAGTCTGGTGCTATGCAATGGAGTAGATGGTTTGGGTTTGTGTTGGCTAGATTATGACTTCGTTGATAAAGGATAATGCACAACTACCTTTTGGAATGTATTCAGGAACCAATGTATACATTTTGGTGGGCCGTGCATTTTTAAATTGGCAGCAGATATACCTGTTTATATTATATATCTATTAGTTTTGACAACCCTACTGCAAGACTCTTGATATATTCAACTGTTAAATCACCTCTTCAAATATTTAACAAAATCATCACTAGATTGTAAACACTATTCCAGCAGTAGTACTGAACAGTGTCCTATACTCATCTGTGTTTCTTGTATCCAGCTTTGGGCTTCAGTGTGTGCACATTAGTCTTAAATTGTTGCTATTATGTTGCACGTGACAATTGTTAGTGTCTAGAGATGGCTTAATGCCAAGCTGTCTGGAAAGTACTGTATATTAGGTGGTACTTTGTCCCAATTTATAACTAAATAAGAAACCCAATTGTAGTAGTGTTTATTTTAGCCTGACTGATGTTGCTGTGTAATTATGGTATGAAGTCTAAAGCAGGGTTATTGGTTATGTTGGTAATTGTTCATTTATCATTGAAAATTTGTTGTTTTATATTTGCAGGTTTCCTTACGAAAACAAAAAAGCAAAATTTTGATTTAATGTTCATAGCATATTCTTTGGCATATAAACCATAATTAATACTTTAATATAGATGTACAGTACTCTTAATTATCAGAAGTGTATCCTTTTCCAGTATGTTTGTCCATTCTATCAAGGTAATGAACATTTTGTCCCACAGCCATACACGGAGTATTCTTCCCGAACCATGTCCCTGCCCCAGGGCAGTAGTCTTCCTTCCTCGGGCGTGCCTGTCGCTGTTACCACCAGTAGTGGACCCGTACCCTCCAACCGCTATTCTGCAACTATTGACCGTCAAGGTCTCAGTGAAAGCTCCTCAGAAGGAGATGTACCTGTGTCTGCCAACAAGAAAGAGAAAGAAAAGAAAGGCTCGGTATTTAAGTTCTTTGGAAGAAGAAAGGGTGCCCAAGTATAGTTATTTTAATTACCAAATATTGTTTTCAAGAGTTATATAGTTATTATAAATATTGTGCCACTTAGGAATATACTTATTTTTCAAGTTATAAGGATTTAATTCATAAAAATTTTATTTTATTTTTTTATTTGTTGAAGCCTGTTAAAGATGTTAATACAACACACCACCCAAAGATGTACCTGAATGGCTTACCACGAAATGCCATCATGTCATAATGTCTTGTTCAGTGGTGCCTCTTAATAGTCCCAAAGAGGCACTTTATTCAAGGTGATTATGCTTAAAGAAACAGGCTGTGTTGCAGGAGCTTTCACTTATTTTTGTGATTGTACGTATGCTGCTTTGTATTTCTTTATATGAATGAAGGTTGCTTTTACAGTTTCACAAAATATTGCAGATATAAGCTTTATGGACAAAATACAAGTTAGTGTCTTATACGAGTGCCTGCAGTCTTTGAGTTTCTAACAGCAGATTAGGAAGCTGTGAGCGATTTGTTCAGATTTAAAGTTTTTATTATGGCTCCTTTTATTACTGTCAAAGTGATTAATATGGAATTTTTTTCCTGATACTATTCTTATTTGTAAATAATTCTATAAATATTGTTAAAAGAAAATTATTTTGTGGAGTGAAGGACGTATGTGTGGAATGGTATTGTGTTGCAAATTGTAATGTTGCTAATATAATGATGATTTAGAGTTGTATTTAATTTAGTCCTTTTCTATTAATGTATTGGTCCATACAAAGTGTAGTCATAATTGGTTAAGTGTATGGCGAGACGTTAATAGACAAGGAGATATACTAAACATATGTGAAAACGTAGACAAAAACATGCCATATAAAATGAAAGGAAATAACCAGATGGATGTGCAAGATGCTACTGTAGAAAAACAAATGGAATGAATTGGAGGGAAGTCTCTTAGATACCAACTTGATCTACAATTTTAAAGATACAGTATGACTCTTGTGAGTAGTGGTTTTGATAAATACTTGAAAATGTAGCAGCATGTTGGAACAAATTCTCCCTACCCACAAGCACTGGTAACGTGAGATCTGTATCGAGGAGAAGGAGCCATACCAAATGTAATAAGTACAGCATTATAACAGGATCAGGATGGCTGAGATTAACATGGGACCTTCATGTGGACACGGAACAAGACATTGTACTTCACATATGATACCTAAGTTGACGAAGATGATTTTGCATTAGGAATGGTTCAAAGTGAGTCTTGGTTAACTATTATTTTAGTTAAAGATCTCCAAAATTTCCTAGGGTTTTGGGGTCTGGATGGGGTTTAGTCCAGGATGTGGCTCGGTCTTTTCCAGGGGTGGCTGCTGCTACCTCAGGTGCAGCAGCAGTCGAGCTGCCTAATCTCACCGAGGTTTTGGGGTTTTCTTATTTCCAGGCAACCTCTTCCTCCGAGGCCTCTCCATTGGACTTTGCTTTCCTATTCTAGGTGGTGGGTGTGGAATCGGCTCAATTGACCCTGTAACTGGCATTCTCAGTTTCCAAGGTTTGATGGGAGTCAGATGGTGCCCCTTGGTATTTCCCACCTGGGTCTTTGTTGCTTCTGCAGTGTCTTATTATTGGGGGGAGGGGTTTTCTCTTGCCCCTCATTCCATTGCTTGTATGATTTTGATCTTTTTGTGACTCCCCTGCCCTTTAGTGGCTCAGGCAGATTTTTTCAGTGCCAGTGGTAAGACCCAGAGTTTGCCTGTAGTATAGACCCTACCTCGTTTGAGTTTGGGTCTTCCTCACAGTACTGGCTGGGCTATGAGGTACAGGAGTCTTCTGGCTAGTGGACAATCCTCCTCTCCACCCCACCCCCCCTCCCCTTGGGGCTTGATGTGGTTTCTGTCGTTTCCACATGCTAGAGTAGCAAGAGGTCTAGACCGTGATTCATTTTGGATGGCACTTGAGCCACTCTTGAGCCAATATTCTGAACTGCCTGTTTGCTCCTGCTCTCTCCTAGGGTGTGGTTGAAGGGAAGGGAATTTTCAGGAGACAGCACCAAGCCATTATTATATAGCACTAACTCAGAAGGGGTTTAGGATGGGATGGTTGAAGATGGAATGATGCCCAACCACTTGGACGGGCAAGGATAAAACGCAGACCTGGATGCAGCGAGACCGTCGCTCTACCATCCAGCCCAAGTGGTTGGGTCTGGAGTTGAAGTGGCTCCATTCCCTTGCCCTTTGAACCTAGACATTGTAGGTACTGTCTGCTAGCTTCTCGGGGTTTGATTCCTTGCCGTGTTTATGCTTAGTGTCCATTGCTCTCCAGGATGGTCTATCACAGTTCCTTCCCATCTTCACAGAGTGGACGATCTATGCTGCCTCCTTCCAATTACAGTGCTTCGTAATAAGTTTTCTGAGAAAGAGGGGGGGGGACAAGAGGGGACCATATGTTGAGGGATAAAGGTAGAGGATGGAGGTGGGGGGGAGACCCCAGACACAGCCAGGTACCCAATTTAGTTGTCTAAATTTTTAGAACAAAACAATAACTGAACTACATTAATATAAACAAATAAAAGCTAGTGAAAACAAGTAGGGACCCATGTATTTATTGTAGGTATATAAAATAGACAATTGTAAATTCCACAATACAGTATTATGCTTCCAGCTTTTCTGGGAAGTTGCCTTTTGGGCCTATGTGAGTGAGAAAACAGTAATAATGATCATGCATCATATTCATGCAGCTATATATTGTGGGGCAGAAAAACTAAGCTATTTCAAAACTTTTATTAAATCATCACATCTTTATTATCAAACAATGTGGTTACTCTATACAAAGTGAAATGGTATTAGAGATAAAGCAATTGCTGGTGTTCAATGCATTAATATTACAGTACTAAATGTTTACATGCAAATGAACATGTTGTTATTAAGGTGGCTTCACTTGAGCAGCTAGTACAGTATCTTGCTGTCTTGGCAAGATTGAAATGAGAAAATCTGTAGCAGTGATGAGAATGCGAACATATCCAGTGGGTAGTCCTACCCACACACCCCAGACAATTGGACCACGACATGGTCAAAAGGTCTGCAACCTGCAGTTATAATGAAAACAAGGATTTCCTGAGGCTGCTTCTGAAGCTGGTACAGGATTCCCATGCACTCTGGCTGTCTTCTAGGTATGTTCTACCTTTGATGCTCCTCTTTCAATACACAAATTAATCACACTAACATCCCTTCATCAATGAGAAAATCACTGGTTCGAATCCTCATCACTGCGCCTAGGAATTTTCTCATTGATGCAGTCACGTTAGTGTGATTACTGTGTGTATTGCATGATATCTTCAACATTTCAGTCAACTCCTGAACAGTAATTGAAGCTCTAAGGTTTAAGGCCAGGTAGAACTTAGATGACTTTCGTTAATTAGTCCTTTATAGAGTTTAACATATTACTATACCCCCCTTGAGTAATAAATTATATATAATGTATATTACATATACCAGTATATAATAAGTTAGACTAAAATTGTGTTATTTTAAATATTAAGTGGATAGCCTTTTGTCTAACTGAAACCAGAATGTGAAGATTCTAAATATTTACTTATATAAATGAACTAGGGTAATATCAAATAACAATAGGTATAACATAATATTAACCAAAATCTTGCTAGTAGCAACTGAGCTCAAGTTTATTAATGTAATTATGTAAACGCATCCTTATAAGTCAATCAACATCAGTTCAGCAGCCATCAATCTTGATAAACATAATATGAATGCGTATATGGAGAGGGGATTAAAAATATTTCATGAAAAACCATTAGGAGAATACCAATACTGTACTGTATATCCATAACCAAATTCATATTAAAAACTTAATCCTAAATTTTATCCTTCAGCAGAAAGGTCTTGGGGAACAGCCAACCTGCCAGCAAATAACACCAATCCTGATCTTTGATCTTTAATGAAGAACAAGAATGGATGGTCAGCAACAAACCTGTGTAGCTCTAAACACCAGCTACTCCCAACCATACCTTGAATGGCTAGAATGGAGAAAGAAAATCTAATATAAATATTGACTGATTGCTGAAAGAAATTAAATGGAAATTAAATGAGGTACAGTGTAGCAAATATACTCAACCTGCATATATTGGATCTAAAACTACAGTAATGAAATATGCTTCAAATCATAATATAAACCATGCCTGATGTTACTTAAAGTTTATTTAGCAGTGTCTTGGTTATCACTATAGCACTATACGAGCACCACTACACGAGAGCTCTCTCTCCACTATGCGAGTACTAAAAGTTCTATACCCAGTATGTCAACACATTCATTTTACACTGTTACATTTAAATGATCAGTCTTAAACAAGAAATAAAACTGGTGACAGGTACTAACATAATTGCTACATTAATAGCATAAGGTGAAGATAATGAGAAATTATTTTGATATATATTTCTACATAGAAAAGTATTGTACTAAGAGTGTTAGTAGAACAAAGTGGGATATTATACTGAAGAAATTATACATTTTTTTTTATCAAACAGATGAGTACAGACAACTTCAGACTCCTGTTAGCAGGCTAAGAGGAGTCTTAGACTTTACCCTTTCAGTAGCTCATGGTAAACCTTGCCCACTCGTATTCCTTGAACACAACGTGCCAATTGGTTAGCAACAGGGTATCTAATTATTGCCGTGTGAACAGAGGCAAGCAGTTAAGGATTGGTGCCCAGGCAAGCCTCGCTGACGAGGTTACAAACCTAGACCAAATTGCTCACGAAGTGCAGAATGAATTTTTACCACTGAGCCATCAAGGACTATACTTCTTTGCTATACTTTTTAATAAATTATAACAAATTTTTTTTTATTACATTAGGAAGGAAATTCAATATTCTGGATCCCATTATTGTATGGTGTGTTTGCAAAAATTGTCTGACCTTGGGAATATCAGATAGTTATTTCTAGTATGATAATCTTGGGTTCTATTATATCCACCAAGGAAGACTTTCGAAACAGTACAGTGGAACCCTGGTTTACAAATGTCCTGGAGTAGGAGTTTTTGGTATACTTGGTCAATTTTCTTGTAACATTTGACTTGGTGTACGAAGTTTGCCTTGGAATATGAGTCGTCTGTTGATTGTTGATACTTGTATGGGTCGCAGCACGTTCAGTTTACCAGTGTATTCTGCCTAGTGACGACCGTGCTTGAGTTTTGTGAAGAATTTCATTGTTTTTCTGCTTTTTTGGTTTCTGGACATGAACATTATCATATAACATCTCAAGAACGTTGTTAGTGGTAAAGTTCACCCTAAGAAAATTGTTGAGTAAAGGCAGTAGAGGATGTCACTTCCTCATTAAGAAAATGTGTGCAGTATGAGAAGAATTGCAAAGTTTTGCTGAAAAGACCCAGATAAAGCTGTAGCAGACTGTTGTGTTAACCTTTTTAATGATAAATGTGATGTCTCACTAGACAAGTGTAAAGACACTTGTTTTTCCCTACATTTTAAAGACAGATTTTTAGTAAGATAAGGAAGCAGTGGGCCACAACCAAGTCCAAGTGGTATGTCTGCCATACATAGGAGAGAGAATACCCCACAAATGTCATCACTGCCTGATGTTATAATGGAAGGGGACTCCCATTCCAAACACTAACACCTCTCCTCTTCCCCCCACCCCCCCTTCTCACCGTCTTCCATACACCAAGTCTCCTCAATAAAGGTAAGGTATAGTAAAAAAAAAAAAATGAGTAGTACTCTATAAAATGTATTTTCAAGTTAATATTTTTGGGCATGTGGAACATTAATTTAAAGTATTTCTTATGGGAAAATTTGTTTAGGTTTACCAATTTTTGGTGTGCGAACTGTCTCTTGGAATGAATTAAATTTGTAAACCAAGGTGCCACTGTATTAGTATTGAGGAATAAAGCTTTATAATTGTAAATAACTAAAATGTGTGTATGTTTAGCATGTTTTAGAATTTCAACAGGGGTTGAATTGTCAGAAGACATATTTTATTATAGTTCTAAATGGCTGATTCTTAATAGGTGGTGGTGGGTTTGAGGTATTTAGCAGATTGAACCCTTTGCACAGATACCACAAGTAAGTAAGTAATCAAAAGAAGGCACCTAACTGGGAAGGCTATGTAGCACCATCAAATGTGCGAAATAATCAGAGGGCGCTAAATATCACCAAGGATACCAATAAGAGAACAGAAACGCACAAGGCGAACAGTATCAAAAGCATCCGATTCACCAAGACGTCTATTGAGGGATTCTATTTGCGCTGAGGCACAAAGCATCAAGACGGCGAAGAGTTGAAGAAGAAGCAGACGAGTAAGCAGGGCAACCATAATCGAGTTTAGACATGACGAGAGAGGAATGTAAAGAGAGGAGTGTGCGTCTATCCGCTCCTCAAGAAGTATGGGACAAAACCTTAAGTAGGTTAAGGGCCCCTAGAACAGTCAATTCGGAGGTAAGAGATATCGGGCGACCAAGACAAACGAGTGTCAAAGATTAACCCCAGAAGCTTAGCAGAATCCCTGTACACAAGGGGGTGACCATAAAGGGACGAAGAACGACATGCTTTCGAGTAAAAGTCATAGCACAAGTCTTAGACGAAGAGAACTTGAAGCCATGATTGGTGGCCCAAGATGATACGGCATCAATCGCAAGTTGAAGCCGCTGTTGAAGGAGAGGCGAATCACCACCCCGACAGCAAAGAGTAAGATCGTCGACATAGAGCACAGAGAAGACGCCAGGAGAAAGGGAGGAAAGAAGACCATTGAGGGCAACTAGAAAAAAGAGTAGTGCTCAGAACACTAACTTGAGGTAAACCCTCATATTGCCTAAAAGGGGCAGAGAGAGTGGTACCAAGCCTCACTCAAAAGGTACGACAAGCGAGGAAGCTTTGGAGGAAGAGAGGGAGATTACCCAAAGGCCAAAAGAATGAAGTTGGGACAGAATATGATATCTCGAGGTGGTGTCGTAAGCCTTTTCCAGGTTAAAAAGGACGGCAACAACGGAGGTCTTTGCAGCAAAAGCAGTATGAATATAGACCTCCAAGTTCACCAGGACATCCATTGTGCTGCAGCACTTGCAAAAACCAAATTGAGAAGGGTAGAGGTGGTGATAGTGCTCTAAGAACCACATCAGGCAAATGTTAACCATGTGTTCAGAGAGTTTGCAAACAACTCATGAGGGCAATAGGGCGAAAGTCCTTAGGGGATGTCCCAAGAGACCCTGGTTTCCGAACAAGGAAGACAATGGTATTGAGCTAGTCCTCAGGGACTGATGACAACTCCCAGACCCTCTTATACAAACTCTATAAATACCGAGACTTGCACGGAGGGAGATGGTGAAGCATCTCATAATGAATGCCATCGGAGCCCACTGCTGTAGAACTGCAGAGAGCCAGGGCAAACTGAAGTTCAGAGAGAGAGAGAGAGAGGAGGGATCATTATAGGGAAGACTGAGATGGGTGCAGAAATCTAAAAAATGAGATTCAAGGGCAGGCTTATGAAGAAGGAAAGATGGAGGAAGATGAGCTAACAGATGAAAAGTGGGAACCCAGTTTGGTCACTACCTGCAACAGGTCCGCCACAAAAGTACCACAGAGGTGAAGGACCGGCGAGACATCAGGAACGAACTTACCCGCTATCTTGCAGGTACGCTTCCAGATCTGCGGCAGAGGAGTTTCGGACGTAATGGTGGAAACATAAGACTTCCAACACTCATGTTTAGCAGTACAGATGGTCCTATGGGCCACCGCACTCGCCTTTTAAAACAAAAGAAAGGAATCAGCCGTCTGCCGGCGACGGTCTCTCTTCCAGGCTGCACGCTTACAGTGGACAGCCCAAGCACAGTCCACATTCCACCAGGGAATGCACTTCTGCGTTCCCCGAGAGGTTGAGCGAGGAAAAGAGTGGAGGGCAGCATCGAAGATGGTGTCATGAAAAAGGCAATCCGTTCTCGCAAATTTAATAAGTCAATATTGACTTATTAAATATGTGCATAGGTGACATACTTAACATAATAGTTTCCCTTGAAAAGCTTCATAGAAAACACCGACCTTACCTAACCTACTTAGTATGTTAAGATAAGCATCTTATTGCTTCGTAATTACAATTATTACCTAACCTATACGTATAATAGGTTAAGTAACAATTGTAATTACGAAGCTATAAGATTCTTATTTTAACATACTAAGTAGGTTAGGTAAGGTCGGTGTTTTCTATGAAGCTTTTCAAGGGAAACTATTATGTTTAGTATGTCACCTATGCACGCAACTAATAAGTCAATATTGACTTATTAAATTTGCGAGAACGGGTTGGAAAAAGGAGGGCGCGAGGGAGAGGCAGAATGGAGAGGTCAGAGAGAGTAGCACGGGGAGTAAATAGGCATCCGTCAGCCTCGGCAAACCACCACCTAGGGAAGGAGAGGGGATGGGAGCGTTCCTTTTTAACCTTTGTTTCTTCATTGTTCTCTGTTGCTGTTCTCTCTCTTTTTGTTGTCTATTCTTCAATGGAATATTCGTGGCTATTACGCCAATTTCCATGAACTTCAACTTTTGATTTCACAGTTTTCACCCCTTTGTGTCTGTTTCCAGGAGCCGATGCTTGGTGCTCGTCCTGGTCGCTTCCATGGCTATTCCCTTCTTTTCCCCTCCCACCAGCTTTTGCTGTGGCCCATAACTCTTCTGCTCTCTTGATTCATTCTGATGTTCCCTTCGTTCCCCTACTTTTTCCATCGCCTTTTCCAATGGTCTGCTGTCCGTGTCTTTGTACGTAAATGGTACACGGTTTGTTCCGTTTCTCTTCCCGATCTTAAACCCCTGCTGGACTCCTTACCAGAGCCTATGCTCCTGCTGGGTGATTTCAACTGTCAACATACCTTCTGGGGTGATGTTCTGACAAACACCCGAGGTCGCCTTCTCAAACCGTTCATGCTCTCTTCTTCCCTGTCTCTTCTGAATTCTGGTGTCCACTCATTTGGACTCTCGGACTCGCACCCAAGACAGTGGGGACTGAATCACTTTTGCAATATCCAAGAAGGTGGGGACTGAATCACTTCTACTATATACAAGACAGTGGGGACTGCGTCATTTGTGCTATATACAAGACAGTGGGGACTGTCATTTGTGCTATATACAAGACAGTGGGGACTGTCATTTGTGCTATATACAAGACAGTGGGGACTGTCATTTGTGCTATATACAAGACAGTGGGGACTGTCATTTGTGCTACATCCAAGTGATGCAGTACCCACTGTCTTGGCTGTAGCCCAAGTGATGAATTTACTATTTGCTTACACCAGGAAACATGAGCTATATTTTTGCCTAACAAACACATACAAATATAATGAAGCAAGAGAAAAATCAGAAAAAGCTCAAATGAGGACAAGAGACTGAAAACAGTAGAAGTATATTCAATGACCAATGTAGAGGTAGAGTAATTATCACAGACTATCAAATTGTGCTTCACTACATACAAAGTTGAAAAAATGGCTTTCACTGGTATGGAAACCTTTTTACATCATCTCTGGTAGTATTACCATGGGTGAATGAGGCCAAGTTTTACAAGAAAACAATAATATATATAGATTCTGTAAATGTGATAAATGCTAAATAATTATAAAATAATTGTAGATTAAGGCCGAGAGAAAATTGAGAACAAACCTGTAGCTGCAGCAGCTTCACTGCCCTTCTCATTGACCTCCAAGTAGGCCTGGTGAATCACATCTGTAACAAACAGATCTTTGGTGCCTGTGATCCCAGACAAATCAGATCGACTCGCATCAAATAAGTCCTTCACTCCCATCTGGAAAAGACATTATCCACATATAGTTAATATGACTGATCAATACTACTAACCCACTTGGTGCCAGTAGTGAAAATGTATATAATAGCCACAGTATTATACTACATGGGTTTCCATTATGAGGACAAAGCTTGTTAGACTTTACACAGTCCCCACAACCAACTACTGGCCATTCTCCAGGATTGTCCCCACAACCAACTACTGGCCATTCTCCAGGATGCAGGCCACCACAGTTGCTTAACTCCTGGGTACTGTACCTATTTATTCCTAGGTGAACAAAGGCATCAGGTGTAAGGAAACATACCCAAATGTCTCGCCCTGTTGAGGTCTATTAATTTGTTGCTAACAAAGGCAGGTTAAATTTATATTTGTACAGTGGAACCTCAGTTGCCAAATGCCCCTCTTTATGAATTTTTCTGTATACGAGCTCAATTTCTTCGTAAAATTTGACTCGGTATTCGAGGTTTGCCTCACATCTCGAGTTTATGATACACGTATGAGTCGACTGAGCGCATGGTTCTGGTGGGGCAGGCGAGGCGTGCCTCAGTTAACCAGTGTGTCCCGCCTAGTGACGACCACACTTGAATTCTTTCTGAAGAATCATTGTTTTTGGGCTTTTTTGTTTCTGAACACAAAAGTACAGTACTGTTCTGTAATTATTATATATCATGCCATGAGTTTCAAGAAAGTCAGTGGATAAAGTTCAACCTAAGAACATGTTTTGATTTTACCAGATTTTGTAAATACATAACAGCAATAATAATATAATTGTATAAAACATGCACTGTATACATTGGATATGCTACTTGCATACTATAAATATATGGAACTGAATGATATTTTTCACATGACTACTTAACCGGCACAGTGCTTCAGACAAATATTAAAACTAAAAATATGATTTTGTGATAAAAAGTTGAGTTATTAGTCAAGTTTGCTGTTATTATTAACAGCAAACTTTAGAAATCATGAGTGAGGATACACAGCCTGCTGGCCGAATTGAACCACTATGCACGTGACCTAGGAGAGGCAGGCCTTGGAACAAGGAACAAGACCTTGCCCCTAAGAGCATGAGTAGTGTGCACATAATGCTGCACCACTGCCACAAGACATATCTTACAATGTACCTCTGGTAGGACAAACTAAGTGTCAATGACTAAAGGTCCCTTCCAGGAGGCAGATGCCTCATTCAAACTGAATTTTAATGCTTATTCCTTGTTAAAACAATGCCAAATGTGAATGCTAATAAATGATAAACAACCCTTATACTATATATGGATATAAGTATAATTTACCTCTTTCAAATGATTGACTAGTTCCAATGACTTCGTAATCTTGAATTTTGGTAAGGTAACTCTCACTTTAACTAATGGCAGATTTGTACCAATTTTATTTAAATTGACACTAGGCAGATTTGCCTCAACTTTTGCTAGTCCATCACGCTTGTCAGGCAGCACAAACACCATACTCAGTCTAGATCCCTGCAAAGATACATTCATCATTGAGAATATGATCAATGTGAACAAACAAAATCAGTAAACACTAGAAATGGTAAATTTGAACAAAGTGTAGCAGTAGCACACCTCCGAGGCGCTAATTCTTAACACTTTCAAGTGCTGTACCCGGCGGGCCACCCGTATCGCACTGGAAGGTAGGCTGGGCACTGCCCGTGAGCACACAACTCAATGTTAAACTCTTTCACTCACAATGTTTATACTTAATAATAAGAATAAGCAAAAATTAATGCAGGATGCCAAGAGTGTCATCCCTTAACTGTGTGTATTTTTTGATGATGCCGAGAGCATCATCAGAACGCCAAAGTGTTAACATATTAGCAGGGATGATTGTTACAATTTTATTAAAGATTATGTAACAGTGGTGCAGTACTTGGGAAAGGTGGTTGGGATGAAAATCTTTACATGAAAATTAGTTATATTTTTAGAGAGTATCGTAATAGGTGTAGTAGCAGCTTAAGGTTAATTGGAAAATGTAATATTACTGCAGATGGTGATGATGGTGGGGATTGTTCTTGTGATGGTGGGAATAGAGAATAACAATTCAAGACCTTACAAACCTTATACTCCATTACTAGAAATGTTGCTCCAAGATCTTTGTCATGTTGCATGCAATAGTTATCTGTAATGTGCATCATTGGCACCATGGTGCTCTCACTATCTGTAATCCAAAACTCCTCATCTTCTGTAGCAGAATTCTTAAACTGTTTCTTCCATTCACCCTTAAAGTAGACTGCATTTACCAGCACCATCCTCGTTAAGCTATTGAACATTCCTAAAATGTGAGAAGAATTATTAGAAATAAATCTTATATCAGAAGTAAACACAGTGCACTAAGGCCACTAAACATTTACGTCATTGCATATTACTGTTTAGGGGGAGTCAGATTATGGTCCTGATCTGATCCAGAACCAAACTATTTGCTCTCAATTCAGCATTTAATCTCACAGTTGGGGACTGAATGCCAACCTATGAGAAGCGAGACTGTCACATTACCATCCAGTCCAAGTGGCTGGGCACCATTCCTTCCCTCCGTCCTATCCTAAATCCTTATCCTCATTCCTTCCAAGTGCTATATAGTCATAATGGTATAGTACTTTTTTCTGAAAATGACCTTACCTGGCTTTACTTGAAATATAGTACCTATACGTACTGTAATTTTGTCTTCTAAAGAGTAATACTCGTGTAGAAGTGTAGTTCTAAGACACAGGGTTGACTGAGCTTTTAGAGAAGTCCACTCACTAAATGTAAGAACAGTGCTCAGCTTTGAAATGTTCTTAAAAAAAAAAAAAAAAAAAAAAACGCTAAGAAACGTTAACCCCTAAGGTATCGCTAAGGTATCCTTCAAAATGTAAAAGGCACTCGGCAGATAAATTCTGGTATGATATATCGACCCTTAAACTGCACAACACATAAATAGCAATAGCGAGTAACTGCTGCAGAATTGCGCACCATAGCTACTGGTGTGTTGGAGTACCATGCAAGATTTAAAAGTCCCACGGCTACACAGGGTTCATATCATCTTCCTCAGGGCTGTTGTAAACAGACCCCTATTTTTTTTTTAAATCATGGGCAACCTTCCCGGGTGTGAGAGCCTCAGTACTGAGGGAGCCACCAAGGCTGGCAGTATGAGCTAACAACACTGCTGTTCAGCTTGTGACCACAGCATTGCCTAAAATTGTCAAAATAAATATGTAATGGGTATTATTTAACAATTATAGTATTACAGAAGACCCCCCTGACTGTGATAAAAAAGACCAGGACTCATAATAACAGGATTGTTGTGATAATTAGTGCTGTGCGTAGTATGGTGGGATGAGTAATGATAAAGGAGGTGGCATCTGCTGACTCTGTGTACTCACCTAGTTGTGTTTGCGGGGGTTGAGCTCTGGCATATATGTGTGGCCACCGGTTACTGTCAGCACTCAACATATCAGCTTAGTGGTTCGTTATGGTGAACATAAATGTAGACACTTATATATAACGTGTGTATATAGTGAAATAACAGCAAAAGGAATATGTTGAGAGGAGCCATTTTGGTGACTGAGGTGGCGTCATCTGCTGGCTGCTGTCTCTCTTGTCATGCAATTTTGTTGTGGCCATTATGTTGTTTGGACACCATACCAGCTTAGTTGTATAGTTATGGTGAATACTTGTATATAATGTGTGTGTGTGTATATAGTGTAATAACACTACAAACAGTATGGTTGGAGGAGGAATGTTGGTGCATCTGGAGTTGAATGAGTGAGGGAGGGAGGGAGGGAAGTGTCACCACACAGTCAGCTGACCTCTTATTGTCTGAGCTCACCATACACCTTAGTTGCACAGTTATGGTGAACAAAACATGTAGAAACTTATATATAATGTGTATATACAGTGTAAAAACAGCACAAACAGTATAGTGGGAGTAAGAATGTTGGCGAGTGAGGTAAGGAGCATCGGCTGACTGTGTGTTGACCTCTTATTGTCTTGACTTACCATACCAACTTAGTTGTACAGTTGGTTCACACATTTTATTATATATAAAAATATCACACTACACACTATTGAATAATATTATTGCAAAACAAAAAAAATCAGAGACATTGAAATAATTAGGTAATACTGTAATATATTTGTGGCAACTCCTGCCTGACAGCTCGGGTGGAGCAGACCACCTCCGCCGCTTGATCTGTCAGTGCCTCTTTGTTTTTGCCAGACTTTCCCGCCCTATTGCGGTCAAAATATGCCACTTACAATTTTTTTATTATTTTTCCTGTGATCAGGGAACACAAATGAACACCTTTATAAGACAAAATTTTCTTTTTAATTTTGTTATTTTTTGCACCTGGGCATGTTGCAGGCTATTATTGCAAGAGCAGCCCAGGGGTTAAAAGTAATTAGTTAAAAATACTGTATAGTATGTTAAGTACTGTATGTTAAAAATAGTATAAAATTATAAAAGCATTTTACCTTCAGGAATAAGATTCTTAATGTGGGAGTTTGTTTCCTTTTCCACAGCGTTGTTTATCTCCTTCCGTACTTGTTCACCTTCACTAAAATTGACAGTCTTTGAGCAGCTGAGGTACTTTTCTTTCATGATGTTGTTATAGTCACTCAGTATAGTCATTTTGTCAGAGATATACTCCATGTTGGATGTCCTAATCTCATAGTGAGGTGCTTCACTCTGTAAAGGAATATAACAGTTTTGTTTACCTCTTTTTGCTAGTTAATTAAAGCAGCAAAATAATTCTATTGAAATGACAGGAAATCTGTTTACTGTACAATAATAGAATATAATCATGGAAAAGTTCACAGTATATACCTTAATTATTTATTTACAAGGTACAATGGGTTATTTTATTAAACATTTTGGTGTTTAATTGATGTATTCTTACAAAGCCAATAACACACACAGTATTTCAGGTAAGTTAATATACAAGTTGAGAAAGAGAATACGAGGTGATTTTTTAGTTACAAAGTGAACAATCTTAAAATATTAAAACTAGTTACTGAGGTACAGTATATAATGAGAATTAACAGTATATTAAAAATGACCAAAAGTGATGTACAAACTGAATTAAAATTAGTTGATGTACAGTATTATAATTAACATGTAGGCCACCTCCCATTGTGTTAATTATAATATATTTCAACCTATACTTTAATGTTCAAATTCAGTGAATGATTATATACAGTATAGCATTATAAATAGGGGTTGGTGGTGATAATCAGAAATTATATTGACCAAGTACTAGGTGAATTAGTAGCAAAAGATAATAATGGATGGAATAGATGGAATACTATGGTGAATAGATGGAATACTAGGTGAATTAGTAGCATAAGATAATAATGAATGGAATACTATGGTGAGAAACTTACACAAAAGCATAAGAAAAAAGAAAACTGTAGAAGGCCCATTGACCCATACGACAACTCGGTTATATCCACCTACACTCATTTCTATACATTTCTAACCTGCAACGATGTGAGTTCTATCTCTCACATTTACTTAATATTTTCTCAGAAACATCATGTTGCTATGATTTTATTGTGCAAACAAGCATCTAATGTCCCAAGAGTTCAACACATTCAATGCAGAAATGCCATGCAAATAAAGGGTTCTAAATTGTGGAATGACCTACCACATGCAATAAAATACTGTACTGCACTACCTTTAAACAATTTAAAAAAGAAACAGAGAAGTCCCAAATTGATATTATGTAGCATTTATATATACAACACCAAATACCAAAAATCTCCCATCTTATGTTTGCTGTGATTTTTTTTTATCTATAAAATACTGAAACTATACCATTGTAACTGTTCTTATGGTGAATATTAGTAACAAGATTATTTTTAAGTACTGTACAGTCATTTGTAATTACATCTATTAATTATAAACTGAAGCTCATATTCCAATGTGTATATACTTAAATTCATGTGAATATTACTATTGTATTTTTAAGGCATTTAATTAATTTTGTCAAGGACAGGCAGCCTGTATATGTATGTACATTAAGCTTGTACTGATGTTTCCAACCCCTTCCCCTTACCTGAGATCAAACTATTGACCCTCCCCAGGCTGCATCTCCACAGCAGTTGACCAACTCATGGGTACCTATTTGCTACTGGGTGAATAGTGGCACTAGGTGAAAGAAAACATGCCCCACTATTTTTGGCCTGCCCGGAATTTCAACCCTGAGTTCTGGATTGTGAATTCAGAATGAACCCAACTGTACTACTGAGACCAGTTTTATTATCATCCAACAATGTGTCAATGATGCAGTATAGACCCACAGATTCTTACCTTAAGATCTGTAACAACATCTTGAAACGCATTATGGATAGCTGCCTTATCCTGGGACAGATGCATAACAGAACGCATCTCTTGCTCAGTATTGCCAACAGCTCCAGCATAGGTCATTCCCAAAGCTGTCATGACACTGAAGGGAGAAAAGAATAGATTTCCTTCGATCTTTTGGGTCAGTTCCTGTCAAAAATAAAAAATAAACATTAGAAAAGGATTAAAAGCAATTCCGTGGTTTCTAAACAGTAGAAGCCTACTGGCGTAGAAGCTGCATCCCTTTTCCTGCACAAACAAATGAATGAGGTTTTTTGCACTTTTACAAAAAGTTGCAATTTCATCACACGACATTTTCCATATATGTTAACCTTTATAATAGATTCAGGGTGTTGCACTGCATCTTCACAATAGGAACTGTAGTATGCAGGTTAATGCTATCATTACTGTAGTGTGGAACATCTCATAATTTCACTATGGTGCACCATGAATATATTTCACAAGGCCATAAAGAGCTAATTATTTAATGTATCCATTTACCATAAATCTAAAAAACTATTGACTGAAAAAATAATTCTGGTTTGCCAAGTTATCAATGTGACATGTGCTGTGTCACAAGCATGCTTGCACTCTTCTGTATTAACACTAGAAATATATATACAGTACTATTGTGCCCTTTGCAGGAGTTAGTCCTGAAAATGCCTAGTGCTTTTCCAATCCTCCATCTTCATTCAGAATCAGAGCATTTGGTTATCTGGAGATGATTTCGGGGCTTTAGTGTCCCCGCGGCCCGGTCCTCGACCAGGCCTCCACCCCCAGGAAGCAGCCCGTGACAGCTGACTAACACCCAGGTACCTATTTTACTGCTAGTTAACAGGGGCATAGGGTCAAAGAAACTCTGCCCAATGTTCTCGCCGGCGCCTGGGATCGAGCCCAGGACCACAGGATCACAAGTCCAGCGTGCTGTCCGCTCGGCCTACCGGCTCCTCTTTTCTCTTGGTCTCTGAGCTTTTTGATAACTCGTATAACTACATTTGATAAGCTTAGCCATGGTATGAAGGCGGCAGGCAAGGATTTGCAATTATTATAGTATTTAAGCCACAAGTCTATTGCTGTCCAATCAATGTCATGTTGACCAATTACTGTACCTGTATCTGTTGTATCTCTGAGTTGTAATATCTTTGCCCCTCTCTTGCATGAATACTTGTGTGACTCTGCTGACATGAATCACTAATGTATTTGACTACAAACTACATTATACTCACCACACACAAATCACGTGTAAAGTTGTTCTGACTGACAGCAAGCTTGACAACGTCTTCATGGTGAGCATAGGGTGACAAAGACGAGGCTTTCACTTTATGTGATGATGTTGCCATGATTCCTAAGACACACTGGAATGAGGGCACAAAACATATTGTTTTTACATATCAGTTTTATAACCGGGATCTTGTATAATAAAGTATATAATAATAATTAAAAATAAAAAGTGGGTGGTAACAGAAGCAAAAACTCTTACATATTTAAAGTCAAACAAGATTTTTTTTGAATGCTCTTTATTTCTTTCTCTGAGGCTATGGGTCCTCACAATTGCACCAGAGGTGGTATATACATGCAGCAAACCACTTTAGAAATAATGTACTAGCTACTTAATTTAATTATACTGTATAAGGATAATTTATTTCAAATTCTCAGACATTAAAGGTTCCTATTAAAACTACAAGACGTTCGCAAACCTATTTGCTACTAATGACATTTAATTACATACAGTGGTACAGTGATGCTGGAGCTCGGCGGAGTGTTGCTCCAGCACCTCTGCAAGTGGATGATGGAATGGGGTAAAGGGAAGAGAGATGATGGCTTGTGGGTGATGGTTGATTGTGGCAGGAAATTGCATAAAGTCATAAGTTGAACTTATGCATAAGGTCACTGTATGGACTAAAAGAAACCTGGCAATAGAACTTTAGAAGCTCAAAAGACAATTGAAAAGGGGAAGTCTGGAGGAATTACCATAACAAGCAACAAGAAAATTGTCTCCATTAATTATCAAGTTTCTTACTAGTCTTGTGAACAATTTGCAGCGCACGACAACATCCATGAAAGGCTCTCAAACATCTGAACCTCAAAGTACTCTACTGTATGTATAAATCACTGCTAATTGAAATGTGTGTCCTTGAAAAAGACTACTGGCATCATTAAATACCACCTAATTATGAAGAAGTTGAAATAGTCTCTCTAAGATGTTTAAGCCTTCTTACTCTGCACTAAATGCCTTTAGAGACTATATGGAGGAACATGGATGCTGCATCCTCCAAGATTTACACCCATTACTGAGCCGTTTACAAGTTATTCCTATTAGTACTGCTTAGTGAGAGAGGGGATTCAGCCACATGAATCTGATAACAACAACATGCTCAAGAATTCTCATAAATCATATATCAGCACTTATGTTTATTAAACTACATGGACCTCTAATTCAGTGGAATCCTGAACCATATGCCATATCATTGCTGCGGTGCTACACATCGGCAGATGACACCAGGACATGAGCTGCTTCAGACCCGTGAAAACATCTCGCATCTGACCCTTTGTGTAAATTATTGTGAAACTTCTCACTAGTTGTATTTTGTGAAAACTAAGTGTTTTGACTTTTTCAATTGATAATACACTATTGATGTTTTTTCTTTATTTGTTTGATGCAGTAACTATATTTATGATAATTAGTGAGTACAAACACGAAATACTGTACTTAATCATATGACATATATAGAATCATGATAGGAAATGACAGGCTTTTGTCAGTCCCACCAGAGGAGCGTCACCTATAAAATTGGCACTGCATCCCAGATTACATAATACTGTACATATTCTCAAAAAGTTCCAGGAGCTAAACAATTTCCCATCAACCAATTTAAAACAACCAGGACCTGGAAAACAAGTCAGGTAAAGGGTAATGTTCAGGCCATCAGAGCCACAGAAAGCAGTATAACTCAACCAGTGATCCAGTGACTTCTACTCAAGAATTGAAGACGACGACTCAAGAATGAAGACACCATCATGCTGCCCTTCTAGACCCGACTCAACGCCTAGCCAGTTGTGGGGTTGTTCCAGCATCGACTCACGACACGTAGCCGAGCTCTTTCTCTATAACTTCAGCGATTTCTCTCTCCGACTTTTCTTCAACTGTCCCCACTTCAAGGCTCGTCCTAATGGGTATCTTATCCTGTACTGTATATATTTGATTTGATTTGTGACAAATGCTATGGATATACAGTGGATCTTCTCTAACACCAATATTCATCACCATACAACATAACACTCGATGACCTCAATTGGATACCAGTTGTGTATCTGAGATCCTCTCATATTGTGAGAGTTCAGTGGTTAGAGCTGTGGGCTGCCACTCTGGTGGTCTGCGGTTTAAGGATCCTATGGCCCGAGTGTATGAATGTTTTTATCTACATTTATTGTGGGTAGGAATTTATATGATTGTGGCATGGAACACCTAAAGCCTCTGTGTTCAAGTGGCACTGTAGGGGAGGGCCTAAAGTCTCAATTGGATACCAGCTGCATCTCTTTTGAGATCCTCTTTTATTGTGGGTGTTCAACAAGAGTTGCGGGCCTGGTGGTCTGTGGTTTAAGGTTCCTATGGTCTATGTGAATGAAATTTACCCGAGTTTGTATTAATGTAATTATAGGTGTCATTAGTGGTTAATATGACTGAAGGGATCATTAGTAATTATGGGGGATAAGTAGCTGTCACAGAGATAATGTGGTTTGCTACAGTACTTCCCCCTCCTAGATGACAAAAAAAAGTCGGTGAAGAAAAACAGAAATATATGGTAATTGTTCCATGGGTCTCTGGTAGAACAAGTAGATCTAGTGCCTATTGAGATGCAGGCAGCAGGTGGACAGACTCGATCACTAAGACCATGTAGGATAGTGGGGGCAAAAAGAGATAATAATGTGGTTGTAGCATCCAGTACACCCTCTGGATGTACTGCTCCACCAGTACACCCTCTGGGTCACTGGTGGAGCAATCTGGTACCAACCGAGATGCAGGAAGTGTGCGGATGAGCTCATTCACCAGAGCCATAGGAGGTAATGTAGACAAAGAGGTGGTTGTGTAGTGAGACATCGAGGACAAGGAGAGGCGCAACTGCAGCTAGTTGGACTGGTCAGAATAATGAGGGAATTATTGTTGGATTTGCATTTCCCTAGTGGCAACGGAGAGTCAGCAAGGCAGACTGTGGGTCCTGCTTTGTGCAGGTGGCGTGTTTGAGTCGACAGAGCAGCAGGATACAGTGGACATGGTAGATGAATCTGACAAAGAAGCAGCTGTGGTGGGTCGGTGTAGGACCTGCTTTGCCCTGGCAGCAACGGAGAGTCGGCAGGACAGGCTGTAGGTCCTGCATGATGTAGTTGATGTAGCAGATGAGTCTGTTGGATGGGTAGGTGATGATTGTAGAGAAAGTCACAACTGTGACAAGGTCACAGGCAAAAAATCCACGATGGGCAAAATTTTTATTTTAAGTCCATATGAGGCTTTGTTGTAGTCTGTCCAGCCTGTCTCTCGACTGTCAATCAACTGGTGTACAGATTCTTGAGCCTATTGGGCTCTATCACATCTACATTTGAAACTGAATATGGAGTCTGCCTCCACCACATTATTGCCTAATGCATTCTATTTGTTAACTACTCAAGACACTGAACAAATTCTTTCTAATGTCTCTGTGGCTCATTTGGGTATTAAGTTTCCACTTGTGTCCCCTTGTTCATGTTCCACCCATGCTAAATAGTTTGTCTTTGTCCACCCTGTTAATTCCTCTGAGAATTTTGTAGGTGATGATCATGTCTCTCCTTACTCTTCTGTCTTCCAGGGAAGTGAGGCTAAGCTCTCGTAGCCTTTCCTCGAAGCTCATACCTCTGAGTTCTGGGACTAGTCTGATGACATACCTCTGAATCTTCTCTAACATTGTCTTGTGTTTAACTAGGTATGGACTTCATACTCCAAGACTGGTCTGATATAAGTGATATACAAGGTTCTGAATGATTCCTTATACAAGTTTCTAAAGGCAGTTCTTATGTTAGCCAATCTAGCATATGCCGCTAACGATATTCTTTTGATGTGGGCTTCTGGGGACAGGTTTGGTGTGATATCAACCCCCCCATATTTTACTTTCTCTTTGACTCTTGCAGGATTTCACCCTCCAGATGGTAACTTGTGTTTGGCCTCCTGCTCCCTTCACCTAATTTCATTACTTTACACTTTCCTGAGTTAAACTTGAGTAGCCATTTTCTAGACCATTCATCCAGTTTGTCCAGGTCATCCCGTAGGTTCTGTCTATCTTCATCTGTCTTGATTCTTCTCAAAATTTTTGCATCATCAGTAAACATTGAGAGGAATGAGGAATCTTCCCTCTGGAAGATCATTTACATAAACCAGAAATGCTCTACAAATCAAGGGGCCCAGAATGTGGAATGACCTTCCCAACCATGTTAAAGACTGTACAGTACCTCTCTCAACCAGTTTAAGTTAAAAACGAAGCTATACCTAATAAATTCCCTGTAACCTACCTTACCCCTCTGTTGTCAACCCATGTGTTTTTTTTTTTTTTTTTTTTTTTTTTTTTTTTCTTCAAATCAACACTGTTTGAATGTAATTTTCTGTAAAAATTTGTAATTGTATTTGTGCTGCTTTTTCAACAATGTTCCCCCCTCTTTTACCTCTATTTTTATTTGTACTCAACACATCTTATTCTTTTTACCCATTAGTTTTAAGCTTTAGTCATTAATGTTTTTCCTGCCCGAAACGCTTTGCGTAATAGTGGCTTTAGGCATTGTATGTACTAGCTCTATCTATAAAGCCAACAAACTTTGTAAAATCTCTTTATGTATGTACCTTACCTAAATAAAAATTATTATTATTATTATTATTATTATTATATATCAGAAACAAGATGGGTGACAAGTTCAGAGCCCTGTGGGACTCCGTTGGTAACATCTCGCTACTCTGATGTCTCCCCCTTCACAGTTACTCGCTGTTTCCTGTTACTTAGATACTCCCTTATCCACTGAGTACCTTACCTTTAACTCCTGCCTGTTTTTCCAACTTTTGTAACAGCCTCTTATGGAGTACTGTGTGAAAGGCTTTCTGACAGTCTAAGAAAAGGCAGTCTGTCCACCCTTCTCTTTTATGCCTAATTTCTGTCGCCTGGTCATAGAATTCTATTAAGCCTGTGAAGCACAATTTACCATCTCTGAACCCACGCTGGTGGTGGTTACAAAGCTCCTTCTCTCCTGATATTCTACGAGCCTTTTCCTCAATATCTTCTCCATTACCTTGCATGGTATACAAGTTAGGGAAACTGGCCTGTAGTTCAATGCCTCTTGCCTGTTGCCCTTTTTGTATATTGGGACTACATTAGCTGTCTTCCAACTTTCTGGTAGGTCTCCTGTTTTCAGTGACCTGTTATACACCATGGAAAGTGGCACACTTAGTACTTCTAGACCCTTTGTTAGTATCCATTGTGAAATTCTGTCAGGCCCAACAGCTTTTGTCACTTTCAGCTCAAACAAAATCCTTTTGACCTCATCATTGGTAAGCTCAAATTCCTCCAAGGTTGCTTGGTTTACCACCACCTCTCTTTGTACAGGGGTTTCTCCTTGCTCTATTGTGAAGACCTCCTGGAATCTCTTGTTGAGTTCTTCACACACCTTGTCATTCTCTGTATCTGTTCTCCCATTTTTTCAGCTTCATCACTTGTTCCTTCACTGCTGTTTTCCCTCCTGATGTGGCTGTGAAGCAGTTTTAGTTGGGCCTTGACTTTACTCGCAATGACATTTTCATACTGTCTCTCTACTTCTCTCAATGTATACGATTTTGAATGACAAGATTCAAAGACTATGGTATTTTTTTTTAAGTTAATTTGATATAGTCTTGGTTACAGCACTCGTATGTTAGAAATGGTATGACATGTCATGGTAGGTTGAGAAGAGGATGCTTGTTGAGTCAACGCTGCTGGCAAAGTTAGGTAGGAGGTAGAGCTGAAGGTGCCCCCCTCCCCCTCCCTCTCTCACTCTCTCTCACACACACATAGGGGCCTGGTAGCCTGGTTGATAGCGTGCAGGACTCGTAATTCTGTGGCGCGGGTTCGATTCCTGCATCAGGCAGAAACAAATGGGCAAAGTTTCTTTCACCCTGAATGCCCCTGTTATCTAGCAGTAAATAGGTACCTTGGAGTTAGTCAGCTGTCACAGGCACACAAACACACTCTGACACTAAAACTTTTTTAGTGTCAGAGTGGTTGACAAATGGAATGCATTAGCAAGTGATGTGGTGGAGGCTGACTCCATACACAGTTTCAAGTGTAGATGATAGAGCCCAATAGGCTCAGGAACCTGTACACCTGTTGATTGATGGTTGAGAGGCAGGACCAAAGAGCCAGAGCTCAACCCCGCAAGCACAATTAGGCGAGTACACACACAGGCCTCGCGGCCGAGTGAACAGTACTCTGGGGTTGTAGTCCTCAGGACCCGGGTTCGATCCCCGGCAGAGGCAGAATTTATTTCACCCTGATGCCCCTGTTCACCTGGCAGTAAATATGTATCTCAAAGTTAGACAGCTGCTACGGGCTGCTTCCTGGGAATGTGTGCGCGCGCACGCGTTAAGATAAATATACGTAGTAGAAATAGAGGAAAAAAAATGGTTAGAAAGGCGGGGTCCAAGAGCTAATAGCTCGATTCTGCAGATACAATTAGTGAATATACACTCACTCTGTGCTGAGAGCGAGTAGTGGTAAGGCGTCCGTCTAATTACCACAAGCTACACAAGCTTCAGAAAGCTTCCTGGCAATACGTTAGTAATGAATAAATATATGTTAGGTTAGGCTGACCTGACCTAAACTAACCTAACCTAACCTAACCTAACTTAACTTAACCAAACCAAACCAAACCTAACTAAACCTAACCTAACTTAACCAAACCTAACTAAACCTAACCTAACCGACGCTTGGATCGTCGACTTTATTTGGCGTCACCAGCTCTTTATTTTCGTCTAATTTCTTAATAAAAATATACTTATTCAGATTAAAATTATGTTTTCTCGTGTTGTACATTCAGCACCAACATTATAATGAGTAAATATATCATATTTATTCATTACTAACATAAGCTTTCTGAAGCTTTCTGAAGCTTGTGGTAATTAGACGGACCGGTGGTAAGGTGACGTTTCTGCCGAAAGAGTGGCACGCTCGACAGGGTTTGTGTACGTCTGCAGTGCAGCACTGGAGAAATCATTTCCCTGATTTTCTTGGATATATCGACAAAATTTACGAACATCCCTCCAACATGTTTGTTACAAATGCAGGTAATTTGTCATTAACAGCATCAACGAACAGAAAACCAAAGAGAAAGCATTCAGATATGATTTTCAAGAACAAAGAGTAAATAAAGGTGGGGGGAGTGTCCTCCCAAATGATACATGCACTGCGTACCAAGTGAGGAAGATAACCTTCTCAGACATCGATAACTTTGACTCCTGGTTTAACCTTGACGACGTCTGTACAGCTACTTCGCCTTGGATCACAGGTCAGTTGATATATTTTGAACGTTTTCTCGTTGGTTCTTCCAGCGGGGTGATAGTGTCTGGCGCCGCCTTGGCCGAAAGGTACCGGGAGTTAGTGGGTCTTGGTGGGTCCTCAAACCAAGGGCGGCTGGTATCTGTTCTGCCGAGGGGCACCCGAAGACTTTCGCGTTCAAGTTGACGGTCCAAGTTTTTGGCTTTTCTACAAAGTGTTCTGTGTGGGGCGGGGCCTGGTGCCTGTCACCCTGAGGGACTCTTGGGGATCCACAATCAGCTGCCTGTCTGTGTGTTTATTGGCCGCGAGGTACATTATAGTTTCCGCTGATAAGCTACATTCATTTCGCCATTAGGCTTCACGATTAACCCTTCACGGGTACTCCGGGGCGCATCCGATCCCATGATTGTCGTCGCCCCTGAATCAACAACGTCGAAAACTTTTAATATCTGCCAAATTATGAACATTGATTGATGCGCCACTGTGAATGCTGCATCTTTCAACATCACTCTTTACCGGGAGGGGAAAACCTTCAGAAGACATTGTTACGGCTAGACAGACAGACAGCTAGACTTACTGACAAGCTAGACAGACTGACGGACTAGTCAGAACTGGTACAAGTCAGCCCCTCCAACCCTCCCTGACCCGTCTAGTGTGACCAACGTTCCCGTACCAGTCGTGTCCTAACTGTGGGTTACTGAGGACGTGGTAACACCTGCCACTCTCCACCTTGTCCTGCTCCCAGTATAGAGAAAGATTTGACCATGATAGGTGGAACATACCAGGTAAATTCCCAATGTCCGTCTCTGTAAACAGCCACATCTCACCACTTATATTTCATCACACGAAACACATATACATGTGGAATATTAAAATTTATAGAATAACATTATATCTATTTACAGAATAACATGACACATTTATAGAATAAGATATTTACTTAACAAAATAGCATTGCATTTATTATTTACATTTACTTAATACGAAACACGTATTTTTATTTACAAAATAACAAGACATTTTACTTAACAGAATAACGTGAAACGCGTATTTATTTACAGAATAACAAGACATTTACTTACACAATAACGTGAAACTCGTATTTATTTACGGAATAACAAGACATTTACTTACGTAATAAATTGCAAGGGAGCAATAACTATATGTGTGTGTGTTGGAGGAGCGAGAGAGAGCCAGCACCGTCCTGCAGGAGAGCCAGACACCAACTGCTGCCGCAGGAGTCTGGAGTCGTGTCCTCGCTGCCAGCCGCACCACAACCTCTCCTCTAATCACTTTAATTAACCTGGAAATTGTTTTAATTTTACTGTGTTCTTCTTCTTGTCATTTAGAAAAGATAATAAGCAAAGTCATTTGAACATTTAATAATTACTTCGAGAGATTACTTAGAGCTCTATCTATAAATCCATCAATCTTTGTAGAATCTCTTGTATGTATGTACCTTACCTAAATATACATTTATTTATTTATTTTAATAAGACAAATTGCGTCATACATAGGCAACTTTCCAGTACAAAATTCCTTGTAATACGCCCACGAATATTTATCTCTTTATGGTAATTTCTAGTTGGTTGATATGGCACCGCTTCCCTTAGAGCATAAGGGAAATTAGGGAAAGCACTAGAGGAAACTCCCAACTGTTTTGGTAGATCAGATTTTTCTGTTGAAGTAATTTATAATGCACTCCGTTATAGCCTAGATTAGTTGACCAGACCACACACTAGAAGGTGAAGGGCAATTTCAGAATCAAGAAACTGGGGGTCGCTGGGGGGTAGAGCGCAGAGGAAGAGAGAGACGAGGACACTTTTCATAACTGAAGGAGGATGGTAGGAAAAGAAGTGAAGTTCACTTCTTTTCCTAGAAGTGTTTTCCTAGAACTGCAGAGGACCAATTCCTACTACTATCTCCACTACACTTTGCTCCTCACCTCTCTCTAGCCTATTTATTGCCTGCATCTACTTCCTTTTCACAATCTACTTTTTTTTAAGAATGGTCTAGGAAGGACCGAAACGTCGTCGTCCCTTCACCTACTAGTGTGTCGTCTGGTCAACATACTTTAGCCACGTTATTGTGACTCATCGCCTGCATAGCCTGGATTACTCTCCTATGGTTTCTTTTGATGTTAGCCCGAAACGCTATGCGTGCTAGTGGCTTTACAAGATTGTAAAATTAACATCATTCCTAAATGTTCTCTCTTAACCCCCAATGTACCTTCTTGTAAATAAATAAATAAATAAATAAATGTTTGGTTTTTAGGTCCATCCTCTGGAGGGTCATTAGGCCACACAAGTGCTTAATGATCGGCCCACAGGATGATGAGTGTGGGGCGTGCATGATTATTGAAGTAAACTGTATGTAACTGCGTCGCCATAGATGTATGTTGCTCAGCTTAGACTAGAGACATGATTTTGTTGTCATTGCTAATGTTAAATAGTATATCGACTGTACTGTTGCTAGAACTATAGATTCTATAATAGTGTCTTTCCTCAATTATGTTCACTTTTTATACTGCTTATTTTGTAAGGGTCACGAAAAAAACAAAATCCAAATTTAAACATTTCTAGGCTTAGTGTATATATATATATATATATATATATATATATATATATATATATATATATATATATATATATATATATATATATATGTATATATATATATATATATATATATATATATATATATATATATATATATATATATATATATACATATACATACATATACATACATACATACATACATACATACACATATATATACACTATTTTAGAACCAAGATAACGCATATTAGGCGTAGGATTACTTGAATTAGCCCTTTGGGCTAGTCAGTATTATCAAAATGAACTTTTTGTGTTCAATTTCAATCTATTTATGTATGTTTGACTAAATAGTTGGTGTAAGTACTAGTGGAGGATATGGCGCAGGTGGGAGCTACAGTCACGGCACGTCCTCCGCTTTCTGACTACTGGCTTCATACGTGCCTCGCATATCCCTCATACTGAATATATCTACGTGCTCGCCATAGCCCGTGCTACTTTGAACTTTGTTCAAGGTAGCGAATCTTTAACAACAACAACAACCCCTCATACAATCTAATTGTATACTATGTACTTTTGCTTAATTGTTATTATATTAGTATTATTATATTATTATTAGCATTGGATAAAAACCCACACTTGTGTTTTGGTGAAATTTATGTGAAGAATTTACACGGTCTCTCTCACTCTCCTAGGAGAGTGCTGTATCAATGTCTGAGTATGTGGTTAGGACGAGACTTGCATCTCAACGTCTAATGAGGCTGCTATCTGCGGTAATGTCTTCTACGGAACTATGGTCGTGTCATTTCTGTAATCCTGCTATTCTGATTTACCTGAGGGCCACTAACCCTGGTGGCCTAGACGAGGACAGGAAGCCGGCGGCTTGTCGAAGGTCCCCCCCCCCCTCCCCATTTGCCTTGGTGATCTTTTCCTAGTATATTTTGAAATTAAGCAGTTTTGGCAGTTACGGCTTCGGCGGGTAGGCGGTTCCATGGGTTAATAACCATAATGCAGATTACCTAAATGTGTTAATAAAAAGAATAAACATTCAGTAACCAGGCTTCCTTGCGACCGCTTGTTAAACAAGTAGCATTGGATACCTTGTGGTTATATACGCCAACTCTGACCCATTGTGACCTACGGCGTTCCAGATCGTGGTGTGGGCTGCATTACCGACATATTATGAATGTGTAATCAATGTGTTTATCTCTGACCTTCATATAGAAAATGTACTATAATTTGCTTAGTTAGGTACTATTCATAAAGCAATTCAACATGTAAGTTACAATTAACCATGAACATTAGATCCAGACCAGAAACACCTTTGGTAACCCCAATATGTTTTAGGGCACCAAGGATTATATGAGACTGGGAGGCGCCATTAGGCGGTGATTAGCTCCCAAAAGTCGTGGAACAAGCAGGTATGTGGTGGTGATCCAGGGGGGGGGGGGGTTATGTACTTACTATTATTTGTTATAGTGTGGTATTATTTTAGCGTAGTTTTCATTTACCTTTGTACGCAGTTATGCTTTGAACCGATAAACTAGTGCACCCAATAAGTGCATTGTTACGATAGCAAATCGCAACGTGAAATCTTCATGAATGGATATAGTAGGCTAGTTTTAGTTCTTCCGCCATTATGAATTCCTCGTCCATGTATCTAGCATACATCACTAACATACTTAGCCATGTAGTCGAAAAGTACAAATATGTCATGACGAACCACCAGAAAGTAGACTTTTGTAGTACTGAATTGGGACAAACTGGAAAATGTTTTATATGTTGCAAATAAAGCCTAACTTAACCATTTAAGGCATAACTCACTATCTAATGCCTAATATAATACATATATGTGCAATATTAGTCCTAGGCATATTTGATTTTTAGTTTTTTCTGAACTTAAAAAAAGTACAAAAGTGGCTTACTGGGGCTCCATTGCTACATATTGGTGGATCGACCACATAGTTACAAAAAGTACCATTTTTTTTTTTTTTTTTGAGATATATACAAGAGTTGTTACATTCTTGTACAGCCACTAGTACGCGTAGCGTTTCGGGCAAGTCCTTAATCCTATGTTCCCTGGAATACGATCCTCTGCTGCGAAGAATCGTTTTTTCATCCAAGTACACATTTTACTGTTGCGTTAAACAGAGGCTACAGTTAAGGAATTGCGCCCAGTAAATCCTCCCCGGCCAGGATACGAACCCATGACAGCGCTCGCGGAACGCCAGGCGAGTGTCTTACCACTACACCACGGAGACTGCATAAATTTAAAAAGAGGAGGATGGGTTGTATTCATGTGTCAAATCATACGCTTGAAACTATCCAGCGATCCGATAATAAATTGTATGTTACCAATCCAATTTGTTCCTTAAATAGAATTCTCTGTCTAAACTGACATTTATTCAGGTCTTTCCTAACTCTAAACTAATCCAATTTATTATTAGGATAGCATAGCACAGTTGGCTTTGTTCTCGGCTCACACTCGGGGCTCCCAGGTTAGATTCTAGGATGGGACAGAAATAGTTGGACATTTCTTTTCACCTAATGCACCTGTTCACCTAACAGTAAATAGGTACCCGAGAGTTTGAGAGTAAATAGTAACCCGAGTACCCGAGAGAGCGAGTTTCACCAATGGTAGCTATGGTGGGGTTGCATCTTGGGGAGGGTCAGTAGTTTGACCCTGAGGGAGACCTCGATTCATGCCTAAAGTAATTATATACATAGGTCTCCTGTCTCTGAGAAAACGAATTGTAATCAGTTTTTCGTGTTGGTTATCTTGTGTATTGCTGGGGTGACAAATTATATTCTTATATAAAGAGGTCCGCCTCGTGTCAGTTCTAATCAGTAATTAGATAACCACATAGGTGTAGCCTCACCCTTGAATTGAGGGTTCCTCGGTAAACCAAAAGGATGGAGGATGGATTGCGAGGTTTATGCCATGGTCAGCTACCAATACCTGTAAAACAAATGTAGGTTTATTGGAATAAAAAATCATAATTTTATAATCCCCTTGTATTAGAAATGAACTTGTTCAGGAACAATAAAAAACACGAGAAAAACAATAACAATGACATGTGGTAATGTAACTAGGCGGCCAAGAAGCCGCCGTCAACAGGAAGAAGATGGCCGTTGACCATGTTGCTCTCTTCAGACAGGAGGTAGACGACGGCGTTGACCACGTCATCCACCTCAGCAAACCTTCCCTGTGGTATCCTGGCCAACATGGGTTCAGCTTTAGCAGGGTCCGACCACCCCACGCGTCCCATGGCCGTCATGACCACAGTGGGGGACACGGCATTCACCCGGATCCCCTTTGGTGCCAGCTCCAGTGCCATGACCTTGGTCAGCATGTCCAGTGCCCCTTTGGAAGAGCAGTACACAGTGTGGTCCTTCAACGCTCGTTGCCCCGCTTGAGAAGACAGGTTAACGATGCAACCCCTCTGTCCTCTTGTTATGAGGTCGCCCGCCACCACTTGCGACACGTTCATCACCGCCTTCACGTTCACATTGAACACCTTATCGAAGCTCTCCGGTGACGTCGTCAAGAAAGGTGCTAAGGTAGCATATGCTGCGTTGTTTACCAACAAGTCTATAGGCGTAATTTTCTCCACAGCTTCCCTAGTCGCGGTCCAGTCACTCAAATCAACACAGATGGTCTGGACGGCTGGGCATTCTGCTTTTAATGATTCCAAGTGGTCGGCTGTCCTGCTGAGAGCGAACACTTGTGCACCCATTCCCACTAACTTAATAGCCAGGCCACGACCAATTCCGGCTCCAGCACCTGTCACTAGCGCACGCCGGCCCGTAAATTTTCCCATAGTTGCGTCCCTGTGCTCGTGTTATCGTCCTTGCTGTGATCCGATAGCCACAGATCCTCTCTGCAGCGCTCGTACAACTAACAATCCTCCCAGCAGTATTCGTAGAAGCAACAATCCTTCCTGCAGTGCTTGTTTACACACACTGGTCCCTCTGCAGTGCTCCTATCGGTAACAATTCTCCTTGCACTTGCAGACAACAGCACTCTTCTCTGCAGTGCTCATACAGGGGGTACAATCTTGCATGTAGTGCTCATACAGGCAGCAGTACTACCTTCAGTGCTCTTACAGGCTGCAGTGCTCCTACAGGCTACACTCCTCCCTGCGCCGTCACTGGCTTCTCCCCCCCACTTGATCAGCTGCTACACACAGCGCCACCAATATTGGCAGCTCTTTATATTAGCGTTATCACAGTAATGCCGTAAATACTCTTTTTTCCACATAACGTGTACAATAATAGGGTATGGGCGTTATACATAAAAGTTCAAATTTGATTTTCATCACGTGTGAGAGTTTGTAATAATAATAACAATGTAATTTGTGACTGTGAGGTGGCATGAGCGGACCGCGACCTTGGGGGAGCGTTGTGGCTAACACTGGAGCAACAAACAGCGCCTGGCGACACACTTGAGCAGCGAACAGCGCCTGGCGACACCCTCGTCTCCACTATCAACCCTCCTTATTAAGGTACGTCTACACTATTCTCATGACATCCTAAAAAAAAAGCATTCTAAGGGAACTTGGAAACTCTAATCAATGTGTACTGGAGCATTTAGCTGTTCGAGAGCCAGGTTATAGTTATATAAAGATGTGATAGCGAACTAGTGATAAGATATCTGTTAGGCATCTTTGAGTATTGATTATCTGGGTAAAACCGTGATGCACCGCCTACCGGAAAGGTGTACCGTCTACGGGATTGGTACACTGGGTCAGTCACTATACATGATTAACATCATGGCGGCTGTAATAAAATGTGTAGTGATAAAGCTTTACTGTGAAGATTTTGGCACACTTGTAATAGCTTATTTATACTGTTATGTTTTGCTAGGCTTCTTGGAATACCAAGTCTGGAATTTTATGTGTATATACATATAATATATAGATATACTACAATATATATATACAGTATAATATATATTATATAATTTAATTATTATATACACACTAGGCGGGGTAGACGTCCTGGTCTCTCCCTCCCCCGTCTTCCCCTCTCCCTCACTCTCCTCCTCTCCCAGCTTTTTGCCTCAAGGTCCTCACTCTCCCCCAACATCTCCCCCTCTCTGTCTTCCCCCACTTCATGTCTGCCATTCACTCCTCCCTCTCTTCAAACATCCCCCCCCCTCTTCTTCCCTGTCTTCAAACATTTTTCACTCTTTTATAAATAAATAAATAAATAAATAAATAAATAAATGTTTATTTAAGTAAGGTACATACATAAAGAGATTTTACAAAGTTTGTTGGATTAATAGATAGAGCTAGTACATACAATGCCTAAAGCCACTATTACGCAAAACGTTTCGGGCAGTTTTTATTATTAATACATTAGGTACATCTACATTTGTGCAGCTACCCTAGACTACATGAAGGGGAGTACAGTGTCATAAAACTAGCTACGTGGTGCTAAAAAAACCCCCATCACACAGGATGGTTAGTCATACAGAGGCACGTGATGAGTAGTCTGCACTGGTAGACTCTGGGTACATTATGAGGAGATCATCATGAACACGAGAGTGAATAAAATAATTACAAAGCTCTAGGTAACTCATGCCAACGGTTCTGGATGGTCTGATAACTGGACATTCGGTGATGTAGTGTGCAAGATCATGCCCCAGTTCCTGCTCACAGAAGTTGTACCTGACTGCTCATGACTGCTCAGGATTGGGAGATCCGTCACCTGCAGCCACCTGTCACAGGTAACGGTAACCCATCCTGATCCTGACAACCACTGTGTCGCACAGTCTGGTGGAAGTTTTGTGCTGCCCATAAACATAGGTTTCAGATCTGGACAAATCATATCTTTTTATACTGGTGCTTTAAAAAAAAAGCTTCATATTTTTTTTTTTTTTTTTATTAAGTTATGAGGTACATCTGCATTAGTGCAGCTACCCTAGACTATATGAAGTGGAGTACAGTGTGTCAAAAAAGCTAACTAGGTGATGCTGTAAAATCCCCATCACACAGGATGGTTAGTCATACAGAGGCATGTGATAAGCGGTCTGCACTGGCAGACTCCGGATGCATTTTGAGGATATCAACAACACAAGATTGAATAAGGTAGCAGTGGTAATACAAGTCCCCATCTCGCAGGATGGTTAGTCATACAGAGCCATGTGTTTAATAGCCTGCACTGGCAAATTTTGGGTATACTGTGAGGATATCTTCAAGAATACGAGAGTGAATAAAGTAATTGCAAAGCTCCAGGTACCTCATGCCAACTGGTCTGAAAGGTCTAATAACTGGGCATTCAGTGATGTAGTGCGGGAGATCATGCCGTAGTTCCTGCTCACAGAGTTTGCAACTGGAGTGCTCAGGATTGGGAGACCCGTCACCTGCAGCCACCTGCCACAGGTAACGGTAACCCAACCTGATCCTTGCAACCACTGTGTCGCACAGTCTAGTGGACGTTTTGTGCTGTCCATAGATGTAGGTTTCAGATCTGAACAAATCATAGCTTTTTATACTAGTACTTTCAGGTCGTTGGGAGTCAGTAAGTTCTTTCCTATCAGATCTGAATGTTTGGACCAATACAGTTTTGACAGCAGAGATGGGGATACCTAGATCTAATTCAACTTCAAACTTGTTACACGCTAATTTGGCTGCAATGTCTGTCTCATTATGATGGGTTATATTTATGTGTGAAGGTAAGCTTCATATATCTTACATAAAAGTAAATAAATCTAGGGACTTGGATAACCACATGTCAATGATTAGGTTGATGGTCACTATTTGGCCCAACCCGCTCTAAGACCAATAGGACAAATAACGACCAGCCTATGTCCGTCCTGTACCACAGACTATTCACCCTGCATATATTATTCTGACTATATCCGCACCACTGAATTGTAATTCCGTCCTTCTGAAGATGAATTATTAAATACGAAAGTACTTAGGTAAATTTCTGTCTTAATTCTTCCTTTGTGGTCTGACACTGTCACATTGTTCATCACATGTTAGTTTCCTCGTGATTTACACATACACACACACAATATAATTATATATATATAATTATATATATATATATATATATATATATATATATATATATATATATATATATATATATATATATAATTACAAATATACATTCCTTCTGAAGATGTATTTAATATACGAAAGTACTTAAGGAAATTCCTGTTTCATTTTCCTCCGTGGTCTGACATTGTCACATTCTTAATCACGTGTTTATTTTCGTGATATACACACACACACACATATATATATATATATATATATATATATATATATATATATATATATATATATATATATATATATATATATATATATATATATATGTTGACCAGACCACACACTAGAAATTGAAGGGACGACGACGTTTCGGTCCGTCCTGGACCATTCTCAAGTCGATTGTTGTCGTCCCTTCAATTTCTAGTGTGTGGTCTGGTCAACATACTTCAGCCACGTTATTGTGACTCATCGCCTGTATATATATATATATATATATATATATATATATATATATATATATATATATATATATATATATATATATATATATGCGAACAAGCCTGAATGGTCCCCAGGACTATATGCAACTGAAAACTCACACCCCAGAAGTGACTCGAACCCATACTGCTAGGAGCAACGCAACTGGTATGTACAGGACACCTTAATCCACTCGACCATCACGACCGGACAATAAGGAGGTGATAGCCGAAGCTATTTGAACCACCTCCCCAGCCGGCACTCGGATGGTAATCTTGGACATAGTATTTTATCAAATCACCTCATTCTTTGGGGCACACGTGAAGAACACAAATGCGAATTGAGTTTTCAGTTGCATATAGTCCTGGGATATATAGACCTGTATAGACTTATATATAGTCCATATAGACCTGTTTATACACAAATTAGCGGGTTGTGTTTCACGGGGAACTATTAGGGTAAGGCTTAATGTGAGCCGTTGAAAAAGAGAGCTCTAAGCCTCCTAACAAGAGTCAGTAGGCGTCTGCTTCTGTATCCTCCAGTTAAAAACAAAAATAGGTTTGCACAAGCATTCACAAAGTAGATGCAATTTAGTATTTCTTGATGCATAATAACTATTTTGGAGAAATGAGTTGGATATCTATTTTTTCCTTAGATGAAGCTGCAACTCTTCACAGTGGATGCGTTCACCGACCAGCCCTTCTCTGGCAACCCCGCAGCGGTGATACCGCTAACACAGGTATATTACAGACACCTATTCTCACTGGCCAGGGCTATTTCCCCCTCTCTCTCTACATGCTTCCAGAGTATGTTGACCAGACCACACACTAGAAGGTGAAGGGACGACGACGTTTCGGTCCGTCCTGGACCATTCTCAAGTCGATTGTGAATGTCGTCGTCCCTTCACCTTCTAGTGTGTGGTCTGGTCAACATACTTTAGCCACGTTATTGTGACTCATCGCCTGCATGCTTCCAGAGTATTTGACACATTTTTTATATTTACTGGACTCACAATTTATGCTCGGGGATCACAATCGATGTGATACGATGATGGTAGATGGTAGAATTAGATGATAGAATTTGGTACTATTCACTTTATAGTCCGAAAGTAATAAAACTAAAAAATTAACTTAAATATTCCTAGACCTAGTATAGCTTATATATGTACTATATTAGGCCTCGGATAGCGTGTACTAGGCCTTGGAAGGTTAGTTTAAGTTGTCTTTTTAACATAAATACAAAACCTTTCCCGGTTTGTCCAAATTCAATAGTAACAATTTCTACGTTCTAATTGTCCATTACTTCATATATGTACTATGGTCCTCATCGTTATTATAAGTACTAACTAAAGCGAAGGATGGGCTGATATATCAGGTCTTAGACCAGACGCCACAATGATCATCGTAGCCTCATCCCCATTGAGGAGGCTACTGATCCTGGTCATATAAAAGGCAGACTTTTTTTCATTATATTTAGATACATCTGAATTTATACAGCTACCTTAGATTATATCATGAATTACATTATGTGTCAAGCGCTAGCTACAAAATGCTAAGCTATGCCCATCTCACAGGATGGTTAAGTCACACAGGGAGGCATGTTATCAGTGTCTGCGCTTGCAAACTTTGGATGCAGTATGAGGTAAGGTCAAGTAACTCTCACATAACACAGGCAGACATATACCAAACAGAAACTCATCGACCGACTACCACCAGTTGCTGAACGTTGCTTTATAACCTACAGTGATGGAAATAGGGTTTGGGAACCAGGCAAACGCCTTGAGTGTATCTATGATTTATGCTCAGGGATCACAATTGGGAGTCCAGCCATAATTATAACAAATAGACAAGTAATTTTAACGCGTAGAAAATTGACACGGGATAGCTAATAAATGTTTCCATTAGAACGGAAATTATACAAAAACTCCTGGAAGTTGAAAAGTGAGTGTACCCCTTACACTAACCTGAGTCAGCCTCACCTGTCTACTAAGTTATATAACTATCAAACGACTATACTTCTATACTAGTACTTGACGACGTTAAGAATATTGGTTGATTTTCCAAATTAAAAAATATGAGTAATCTGTTATTAGTTGTCTCGCACTGATATTTTTTGGGGGCTTAGGTACAAGATAATGCCACTTCTTGATACGGAAGTTTTATTATTAAATTTACATTATCCATGTTTAACATAAAGTTGATCAGTCTGGTTTCTACAGGTTGTAGAGGAAGAGGTGCTACAGAGGCTGGCGGAGGAGCTAAACCTTTCTGAAACCGCTTATGTGAGTCCCAAGGCCACGCCCCCCGCCACGACGCAGGAAGATCCCTGGGTGCGGTGTTCAAGGTTCACACTCCGATGGTTCACGCCCACCACTGAGGTCCCATTGTGCGGACACGCCACCCTCGCCACCGCTCACGTCCTCTTCCATTGCCTAGGTCCTCCATGTTTTTATTTTTACCCTTGCTTATACTATATTTACATTACCTTCACGGGAGTTTTAACATGTGCAGAGCTTGGCTCTCCTCAGGGATCAGTCTTTTTCACACACCTCTAGACGTTTACAAGCTGGTATTTATGATTTACAAGGTAAGGACTCCATGCTGGTGCTGTGTACGACAGTGTCGGTCTTGTACGTGTGGAGAATGGGTGGCAGGCACCTATGTCTGTCAATGCCCATCACAGCCAGACCCCATGACACACCGTGTCATCACTCCAACATAACCCTGAGTGTCCTGAGTACCAGCTGTTTCGGAGCCTCGAACCTCTCACCCTAAGAGCTACCGTCTCCCGCACTGGGGGTAGGAGATTTGAAGCTCCTAGGGCTCGTGTAAGTATGTTTATGGCAAAATATTTTACGTGAGAAATGTTTGTTGTTCACAGGGAATTTGAGTAGCCGGCTGGAGTTCGAGACACAGAGTGGCGTGCTAGTGGCTAGGAGAGAGGGTCACCACATCGTCCTCGACTTCCCAGCCAACCCTCCCGTGCCCCTGACGGCCCTCGAGGAGACCCAGTTGGCCAGGCTTCTGAAGGTGGTGACGGGGGACCTGCAGGTGAAGCATCTCTTGCTCTCCCACACCACCAAGAAGCTCCTGGTCAGCCTACACGCCTGCACCAGGTAGGCCCCGTCGCCGCACACACACACACACACGCTCTGGGGGCCTGGTAGCCTAGTGGATAACGCGCAGTACTCGTAATTCTGTGGCGCGGGTTCCATTCCCGCACCAGGCAGAAACAAATGGGCAAAGTTTCTTTCACCCTGAATGCCCCTGTTACCTAGAAGTAAATAGGTACCTTGGAGTTAGTCACCTGTCACGGGCTGCTTCCTGGGGTGTGTGTGTGTGTGATGTGTAGAGAAAAAAAGTAGTTAGTAAACAGTTGATTGACAGTTGAAGAAAATATTTTGAAACAAAAATAGTGTGAAGCATATTTACCTCTGTGACAAAACAAGTCTTTGTCCAGAGAACAGCTGGAGACCTTGCAGCTAGACACAGGAGCCATCTTGGACCTACACGATGGCTCGCTGGTGAAGGGCGTCATCTTCACTACACGGGGAACCCAGACCCTCGCCAGCAGCACTCAAGCTGGGGAGCTGGATCCTTCAGAGTATCATTGTTTCTCACGGTACTTTGCTCCATGGAATGGTATTCCCGAGGACCCTGTCACAGGTAAAGAGACAAAGCTAGGACTCGTCAGGGAAGGCTTGGTCTGTATTATACAGTTTATGAGCTCCGGAGCGCTGCGAGGTAGTCTTCAACTCGAGGACTAGGATTCATCAAGCATTTACGCAACTACTTAAGAAATCTTTACATCTTGTCTTCATCATAATTGAACAGTTTACAAGCTCCAAAGCTGTACGAGTTTGTTTATAGTAACAATAACCATGTACAGTATTCATAAATTTTAAACCTCGTAAACTGTTTAATAAATGTTAACAAAGCCACCATGACCGTTGAAAGATGTACAGGATTCGTTAGTGGATACGTAAATGCTTGATAAATCCTGGTCAAGGTTATTGTTGTCATAAACAGCCTCGTAGAGCTTCGGATCTCGTAAACTGTTTAATTAATACAGTATAAACTAAGCTGCCATGACTGGAGTAAGAGGTGCAATGTTGTCTAGATTAATGAAGCCTAGCCAGCGGTAATAATATTTAAATATGGGACAAATTGGGTGTAATAAATGACCACACACTATATATAAATAGACATATTTTATGTATATTAATTTCTTGTCTAACCATTGTTTCCACATTTAAGAGCTTCACAAAGTCTCGTTATCTCAATAGGATCAGCTCACACTGTCCTGGGCCCCTACTGGTCAAAGGAACTTGGGATTACGACTCTCAGATGTAAGTCTTTAGACAACAACAACGCAGTTATTACAAATAAATTTACCTCTGGAAAACATTGTTAAAAGCATCAAGCAACATCTAAATAAAAATATGAATAATTCTATCCTAGCTTGATCATCTGAGCAAATTAACTAGAATATATAATTTTGTTCGTGTTTGATAATTTTTAAGTTAAATGTTTTGCCTGTTTTGTTTACTTTTGTTGGCCTCGTGGTATTGATTGTGTGGAGGAGGTGACGAGGCAGTTGTGTGGTTCAACAGGTCGCCAGTGCTCGGCCCGCGGCGGTGACGTGCGGGTCACGGTGAGGCCGGACGGTCGGGTGGACCTCGCGGGTCGGGCCACTACCCTCATCCAGGGATACATTACCCTCTAACATCGCTACGTCAACGAGTGTGTGTGTGTTTACGGGGAGAGAAATGCAGTTCTTGAGCCCCGCCTCGTAGCAAGACAACAGCTACGTCTGACGTTTCAGCATGCTCTTAAAGACTTAAAGATGTAAAATTGTGGTTACTTCTCCAGAAAAGCCAGAGACCGGGCCGCGGGGACACTGGGTCACGTTTATTCCACTTGTTTATCACTCATAAAATACTAGTGTTTCCTTATCTTTCTCTGGCTCACTCTGGTATCACTCGCTTGAAGAAAATAAAACTGTCCATTTTGCCTATTTTCTTCGGTATCTTGTACGTTGTGATCATATGTTCCCTTGACCTTGCTTCTAAGACCATTAGATTAATTTTACTTACCTTGTCCTATCTGTTACCTCTGGCACAAGTGGCAACTGTTATAATAAAGTAAATCTATATAATCATATGTTTAATATAGGACAATTAGAGAGATTTTAAGATATAATAATAATAAGAGGGAACAGTGATATCTTATTAGCTGGTAAAACAAGTACTGTAGTAGTATGTATGGTATGGTACTGTAGTAGTATGGTATGTATGGTATGGTACTGTAGTAGTATGGTATGTATGGTATGGTACTGTAGTAGTATTATGGTATTTGAGCTTGAAAGGCTGTGCGTTGAAACATTGTATTTTAAAGTAAATATTTCTGGAATGGATTGTTTATCTCGCCTTTGTCATAGTGATGTTAAAACCCCACATATATTATTCCTTTTCAACTAACGTTATTATTATTTGTTATGTTGGTGTGTGTGTGTGTGTGTGTGTGTTAATAACTTAAGTGTAGTTACAGGAGGAGAGCTACACTCCTGGTGTCCCGTCTTCCCAGTACTCTTTGTCATAACTTCAAGTGTGTGTATGTGTGTGTGTGTGTGTCTGCGTGTGTGTGTGTGAAGGGGAAATCAGCATATTAGAGTTGTCAGTAATTTAAAGAAAGGTAATTATCAGGAAGAAACATTAAATCAATAGGACTCTATACATTAGAAAGGACTATGAGAGAGCAAGGAGCTGAGCTATAAGGACGGGATGAAGGAATAGTGTTCAACCACTTATTTGGGGATCGAACACCGACCCTGCAACTTTGAAATCGAGCGTACTAGTCAGGTACAGCTAGGATATCCCAGCCAATTGGAGTTCTGAGCTCAATTGTCATATTTTTGTTATTAACAAACTTGGCTATACATAGCAACGTGCTACTACCCTATACTTAGGATTCTAGGATGTAGATGAGAAATTAGCTAAGAGTTCATCAAATATCGTCATAGGACGAAGGGGGGAACTGGAAATTCATTTTGGAGTGTGACATGAAATTTGGAGGGTGTTTCTGCTGTGAGTAGTATACCTATACCTATAATAGGTTAAGTAATAATTGTAATTACGAAGCAATAAGATGCTTATCTTAACATACTAAGAAGGTTAGGTAAGGTCGGTGTTTTCTATGAAGCTTTTCAAGGTAAACTAGTATGTTTAGTATGTCGCATGCACGTATTTAATAAGTCAATATTGACTATATGAAAGTGCGAGAACGGGTTGGAGTAGTGAGGAGAGACAAACATATGTAGAGGAACTTCTAAATAACCCAGTACTACCTGTGTGTAACTTCATTCTCTGTGGAAATGATGAGTTCGCATACTACGTCGTGAGTCACGACTGGTTAGTACTGGGCAACGGTTTGTGTATCTTCGTTGTTAGGCGCCAGAATAACCTTGATACTCGTCACCCACAGGATGTAGGTCACTCACATGACGTACTCTTGATCCCCCCATACAATAGTTGTCCTACAGCTGCAGTTTGTATGTACGCGCGTGTGTATGTGACTGTATACTCATACTTGTATACGCATGCGCGGATGTGTGCGTGTACAATTTTTTATTGTGTGCGTACATGTGTGGGTGTGTGTACATATGTTCCTATATGTAGAAGTGAGGGTGGCCAGTATACCAGGTGACTAACGGCACCATGCAACACTGCCTCGTATACCTCACCCTACACAGCACTCTCACTCTTCCCACACCACCATCAGTATTTGTTACACTCAAATAATCGTTTGTCAGAGAATCTGGAAACACAGAATAAAGCAAACTTATAAGTGTGCAATATAGAAAGCTGCTGGCAGCAGCGTCTGTTGAAATGAAAAATGATCATATCTCCTGTTTCAGTCTTGGAAGAAATCCAGACGTCTTCTGAAGATAAGCTGATGAAATATAGACCACTTTAACGTAGCCAATAAGTATAGTTAAGGGTCTGCCCCGCCCACCTCGCATTATTCACCAACTGGCAACACCAGTCTTGGCGCCAAAACCGTCCTCACGTATTTAGCATTCTCTTCCTCTAACTAATAAGATAAACATTAACATAAAACTAAACTTATTTAATATTAAGTATTACTGCATTGCATAAATCAATACAAAGAAATTCATCGTGTTATACTAACTTTATACTGATAACCAGTCGGTTTCAAACATGAAAAGCGTCTCTAATTGACACACACACACACATTTAGCCTCATGTCCACGTTGATATGACCAACAGCAAGCGGTCATTAGAGTAATAAATAACGCAGAAGAGGTGCCAGTGCCAAAATGGGGCGTATAGGAAACCCTCCTTCTCCCCCCCTCTCCCCCTTGGCCAGGCTCCGCCTCCGTGGCACCATATTGGCACCCTCGGCCACCCGCACCGCCTCAGTTTCGAGCCGAGTTTTCTGCCATGCACACCACCGAACGCTTTTAATATTAATATTTTTCGAACTTAGGTTTAAGGCTATTTATTACCATGTTTTTTTTTATAAGTGTGCGTAGTGTATTGTTTTTTTGTGTGTGTGCTATTTATTCTGTGCGACGTATGTTTGCGTGTTCCCCCGTGCTAATATAGCGAATAGGTGAGTACAATTTTATCCACTGTATTTTAGTGTATTGTATACTGTATTACTCTTGTTGACTATATACTGTATTACCGTAGTTGCACACTATATTACTCTAGTTGTATACTATATAGTGTATTGTGTACTAAATAACAAAGTATATTGTACCTGTATACTAAATATCAAGTGTATTGTATACTGTATTCCCCTTATTGACTTTATTCTGTATTACTGTTGTTTATTGTGCACTTGAATGTCCAATAATTATACACACCTCTTTTGTATCAAAAGTATACATTTTACATTTAGTATGTTATAAAGTATACGATTTTAATTAACAAATGCTAGTTACTACAACATTAGTAATAATTGCTAATTACATCATTAGTAAAAATTTTGTTACCAAAGCATTATAACGCTAGTTACCAAATCAATAATAACGCTAGTTACCAAATCATTAGTGATAATTGCTAGTTACCAAAGCATTAGTACCGATTTCTAGTTACCAAAGCATTAGTACCGATTTCTAGTTACCAAAGCATTAGTTAAAAATTGCTAATTACCAACGCATTAGTAACAACTATAGTTATAATGTCATTACCAATATGTGAGAGGTGTTGATTACCATAAGAGAGACGAGTGACAACTTCAGAGCCTAAAGGTTAAGAAAACATTGCATACTGCTGTACAGGCGGTGAGAAGAGCGCTGTGTCTAATGTTTAAGAACTAGCAGCAGCAGCAGCAGCAGCTTAACTTTGAGTCATACTGCTGGACCCACTTCCTTGATGTAACGGATCGTGGTAGTTGGTCACCTCTGTGGCGGTGGTGGTGAGGGGGTGGTGGTGGTGAGGGGGGAAGGGGGTCAGTGATGTTGGTGGGTGTGATGGTAGTGGTATTGGAGGGGGCTGGGGTGTAGTGATATAATCGGGTGTAGTCGAAGTAATGGGTGTGGTGGTACTGTTGTTGGTGGGTACTGGGGAATGGTGGTGGTGGTGGTGGGTGATGATTCATATTCGCAGTGGTGGGTTAGTTTACGTGGTGTCATATTCGCGAAGTTGGTGGTGTATCCTGCAAGTGACGGGGGTGGTATTGTCGAGTTGCAAGTACCGCCAAACTATACAATTATCACCAGCACCACCACCCCCACCATTGATATCTGCCCCCCCCCCGTGTGTGGTGGTGGCTGCACCACCACCACCCCACACACACACACACACACACACACACACACACACACACACACACACACACACACCACTAGCACCACTACCAACAAACACACAACTACCTCCCAGCACCTACTAACGGTCCATACACAAGTATTTCAGATAGTAATCGACGTCTGAGGTCCCTACCTCCTCTTGTATTACTCCCTGGCACTGGATCTTATCAATCACAACAGCGCCATATTTGATTAGCTCCCTATTATAATCAACATATATATATATATATATATATAACACATATAATCAATTCATATATATCTCTTTCGTATCTCCACCATATCACTTATGTACTAAAAAGATGCATTTCTTATGTTATATTCAGTGACTTGAATCGTTAATTCTGTTAAGATTTGAAGAATAAATGAACCAAATTAACTTATTGAACCTGGTAGTCGCTAGGCCTAAACTTAACGCATAGCCTAATCCGTCAAGTATAGGTGAAAATTGTGACGTCACAGCCTAACCATTTTTAGTTTAGGCAAATTCATCTATTGTGAATTTTATACCCATCCTGTAGGCTAAATCAGTCCTGTGGGGGTTATACCAATCATTTAGGTTATACCATTCTGTGGGCTATACACATCCTGCAGACAATACACGTTATCAATATCAAGCTCTCTCATAGCTTGCTTGAATAGAGAGCTTGATATCGATAATTCAGTATTCTATCATGCAACCAGTATCTTGTGTGATCTCTCAATCCCCATGGCAGCCTAGTAGTACAATCCTTATTCGACATACTTTGAGGGGGGCGACGGCGATCAAGGAATCGGATGCGCTCTGCATGTTAAATATATGATTTCTTTAAAGAACGTTCCGTTTGGATTTGTTTACTTCGTTATTTTTAAGGTTAGGAGACCTGCGCTCATGTTCAGTTGTAGCCTTAAAAATTATATAACACGGGCCAGTATCACGGGCCAAATTATAGTACACGGGCCTGTTTGACTATAGCTTTCTTAACTGGTGGTTCCATAGCTTAATAAAAAAAAAAGAGGACAAAATTCAAGATGATTGTCTTTGTGTTGTGGATTTATACAAAGTCACTTTCTTATCTTGCAAGAAATAGCGTCCAGTACTATTGACAAATACCTAACTACACTCAATAGTATTAAAGTACAATAGCTCGTTATTCCTACAGATACTGTATTGTTCTTGCTTGCAAACTCAAAAAGTAAATTTCACAAGAGACTTAAAACCATAATAATAATAATAATAATAATTATATAAAACAATTTTATTACAGTAATTTACCGTGACGAAACTATAATTTCGCTTTGTTTACTTATTTAAAATTAACTATATTAAGGAAGAATTAAGGCATTCCTATTTTGTTTTTATTTACATCTTAGAGAGTTTCCGAAACAAACGTGTCAATTGCAGTAAGATTTAATGGTAATAAATGCTGAACTCAGTGGACAGCATGATGCGCTGGCTCTTTCCCAGGGAGAAACTGTTACAACAAGAATTTCACAGAGAAACTGAACTTGCTCTACACGAGTCGTTCTAGTAACAGGTAGTCCCTCACGGAAGATCTGAGGGACATCACGGTATTACCAGAACAAATCCTAAAGGGTGTGTTAAGTGCTGGTTTTGCCACCAGTAAGATTTAAAGGAGCAGCTGAGGGCGGCCCGACAGCGGTAGCCTAGGGCTAAAAATGTTCCCTGCCACGCCCGCGCTTTTCACTCTTGCTATACGCTCAAGGGCGACCTGTACCTCTCTGCCCCTTGGCACTCATTCCAGCAACACACTCAAGCGCGTGATCTGTATACTCCCTCCTTGACACTCACTCCAGCTACATTAATTACCCTTTGTGGTTAAATTGTTAATAACACCATCTATAACAGCATCACAGTAGGAGAGATATAATCAATTTATAAATTATATAAAATATAATGTACTGTATATATATTTTAGATTTAGATTTTGTTATTCAAGTAAAGGTATATTCACTGAGTTACATACATAATATTAGATTTAAAGATAGAGATAGTACATACAATACCTAAAGCCACTAGTACGCATTGCGTTTCGGGCAATATATGTGTAAGCTAGTCAGAATTGCATTTCACTTTTGTAAACGCTCATTAATCATAGTATGTATAAAAGAACATACCTCGAACACCGTTTATGTAAGACAAACGTAAATTTATGTATTTTAGCATTTTAAAAGCATTACAATAACCTGTTGTTGTTTATTCAAATAAATCGTTGAACGATATGTATAACAGATCTCTAACTATATGGTTAGTCATTCGTGGAATCAAGAGAGCACTTGAAATGTAAGTCTACCCTATTACCGTGCACTAGCAAACTCTGGGTAGAGCACAAGAATATATTCCAGCACAATAATATGCGTGAGTGTATGAAGTAGTTACAGAGTTGAAAGTATCTCGTACCATTTGGTCTGAAATCATTGATAACGGGGCAATCACAGATACAGTGTTGGAGAGTATGTACTGTACTTGCTTTCGTTCACATAGTTTACAAATGGAATGCTCACCATTAGGAGATTCATTACTTGTAGCCACCTGCCATAGATATCGATATCCCAGCCTAGTACAATATCACACTGTCTAGTGGATGTTTTGTACTGTCCGTACTTATTGTTCTGGGATGTAAACACATCACAACTCTTTATTCTCGTTCTTTCTGATCTTTGAGTGTCAGTGATTGCTCTTCTGCCATCTCTAATATCTTGGAATATTGCTGCTTTTACAGCAAAGTTTGGAATGTCTAGATCGAGCTTCAAGCTTGTCACATTCAGCCTTATCGGCCGTGTTCGTGTTATCACGCTGAACCTATGTGAGATGGTATCCATATAAAGGAGATTGAAATTCTTGCTCTGTATATAAATGATGTTTACAGTGGATGTTAAAACATTCTTGGTAATTAATTTGCATGTTGGGTTTTCAAATGCTTGAAAAGCTGACTTTGAATCACAGAAAAATTACTCCTCCACTGTTTTTCAGTGTGTTAATGGCAAGTTATAGTGCAACTGACTGCGGGCTGCTGCATGTGTGGAGGCATGCCAGTTGTTCAGGCTCACACTACCACATGAAACCCGTCACTGTCACCCGGGAACAAGGACGCAGTCTCTGTGCTAATTTGCTCCCGACAAGTTTACACTGCGACCCAAAATAACGCAGCAAAAACCTCTCGCTGGGCATTATTCCTCATAAACATAAGCCAAATGCTTATTAATTCCGCCGCCGGCGAGCGTCATTATATAATGCAATGTGGAAAAAATGCCGGAATTCAGAGAACACCATTAATGGTATCGTGCTGTATACAATGTTCTTACTGTATTAACATTGTACACAGCACCGTGAGAAAGGATGTAGGCTACATCCGAAAACTGTTCTTGTAATAAGCTTACACATTTATTGAGTCATCATTCAAGCACTACGGCGTTGTATTAAGTTTCTCAATAATAATAATCAGTTTGTTATATACCTGTCGCCAGGTTGTTGTTAAAGATTTGCTACCTGGAACAAAGTTCCAAGTAGCACGGGCTATGGTGAGCTCGTAGTACCTTTGTCGCCAGGTCTGTCAGGTTAAGCACCGTTGAAGCTGGCTGTCACAAGTAACATAAAGACTTGTCTTTAGTTGGTAAACCAAGCCAAACTACAAACTTCTCATGTTGTGGTTTTTGTTTGTAAGACGAAGTAAATATGTATCAATTATCCCCCAGTCCAACTTCTTTAATTTTTAGGTTTGGAACTCTGTTACTTTAGTGAGTAAAGGTCAAATGAGGTGTGGGTGTCAAGGGTGGTGGGTGGCTGGTGTGGGTGTATGTGAGTTTGCATAAGGAGGAGGGTGGTGGGTGGCAGATATGGGTTGGTGTGTGTGTGTGTGTAATTACCTAAGTGTAATTACCTAAGTGTGGTTACAGGATGAGAGCTACGCTCGTGGTGTCCCGTCTTCCCAGCACCCTTTGTCATATAACGTGTGTGGTGTGTGTGTGTGTGTCACGGGAGACATCTCCCGTCACGCAGGGTGCAGTCGCGCCTCCACAGATCTCCAGTATCATCTCTTGATACTGGCGATGGCTCAAAAGAGCCACCACTTACGGGCTATTCGTGCCCGTGCCACCTTTTGGGTGGCTTAATCTTCATCAATCAATCAGTGTGTGTGTGTGTGTTGCCTTGCAGCCGTGTTCTTAAGGGGATCAAAGAGGTAGGAGAAGCCTCCACACACACTCCAGCAATTAGTGTGTTCATACTGCCGCTCTCTTACCATTGTCATCGACTATTTCTACTGCTTCCCTTATGCTATTTCTACATTTGTCTTATTATTGTTGCCTTTTGTGTATTGAGAACTCCATCCCTTGTTATGTTTCTTGTAGTTCAATATTTTAAAAATTCGGAAGCATCGCATCTCATTTTCGCTTTGTCATGCCATTTCCAATTAAAAATAGAAATTCGCCAATATGGCGGGAAATCTCGCAATACCTTGCGTCCGCGAATAGATTTAGAAGCAAAATATGCAGTCACCCAACAGATGCGGCTTACATGTATGTGGTTTATTGTAAACAAAAATAGAAGGGTTGGCAAGATGGCGTTACTGCGTGCTGCAAGACGACAGTTGAGTGCGAATGTTGATTAACAGTGGGTGGGTCTTATGGGGCGAGGCTTGAGTATTTGAAGGAGCTCCGTTGGCGGGCGGACGTGACGAGAGAGAGAGAGAGAGAGAGAGAGAGAGAGAATGTGTGTGTGTGTGTATTCGGCCCGCTTTTTAACTGTCAATCGATCAACTGTTACTAACTATTTTTTCACACAAATACACACACACACAATGCGAATCCCTCGGCCCATCAGTCCACAAGGCTGCTGCTCTCACTTCAATTGCTATTCCAGCTGAACCAGGGAACGAACCAACTCCAACAACCTGGCTGTACCACAAGCTAAACGAAGTGCACAACTTGTACATAAGGCTATGGGAGAAGGCAATCTACACAAATAGTACAACCTATTGTAAGAAATTGGTGAACTAGCACAACCTGACTGTGGGAGACTAGGAACTATCCATCCTTCCTAGTGTGACTCCACTAGCTTCAGGGCGACATTAACAACCAAGCGAACACCTTCACCGACCACATCCTGGATTACCAGTGAGAGTGGCCCTGGTTAGGCAAAACTATAGTATTTTTTTAGTGTGGCAGATCGAGGGAACGGGTTCCTTGAAGAGTGGGACTTCCAAGTGTGGTGGAGCCAGGATATAGAGCAAGTAGAGTGTAACTCCCAAGACACAATCCCACCACAAAATTGGCAAGACGGAACTGAGTGTGGCACTATGAGGATGGCACTATGAAGGTTGTTACTGTGAGGATGACACTGTGGGAGCTGTTACTGTCCAGATGGCACTATAAGAGCTGTTACTGTGCGGATGGGACTATGAGAGTAGTACTGTGAGGATAAATATGGGGGCTGTTATTGTGAGTAGTACACTATCAGAGTAGTACTGTGAGGCTGTCACTATGAGAACTGTTATTGAGAAGAAGCAATGTGAAAATAGAGCAAATGGTATTGTGAGGTTGGCTGACATGAGGCTATCATTGCGACAGGTACAATATTGGCGGTAATATGAGGCTGCTTTCCTCATAATTCCACCGATAATACTTGCTCTCAGGGGGGGTGACACTTTGCAGATATTTAATGACTATATTTAGATAAAGCTTAAAGGACTAAACTTTCCTTCAACAACAAAAATTGTGGATTGTCTCGAAATGTTGCCTCTTAAGTAATATAGCTTTGATAGATTGTATGAATTGTTGTTATTTATATGTGCAAGAGGCTTTACATGGAGCGAGTGTCTTACCACTGCGCCACGGGGATAAAGAGTGTATTTGTTGCTAGTTCAAAATACAAATTTATTGGAGGAAGCATGAGAGACAAAGGGGATAGTGTGTGCATGTATTTACTATTTGTGTCTGCAGAATCGTGCTATTATCCCTTGGACCCCGCCTTACTAACCAATCTACTTTTCCTCTGTTATATCAACTACATATATTTCTCTCTAACACACACATTCCCAGGAAGCAGCCCGTAGCAGCTGTCTAACTCTCAGGTACCTATTTACTGCTAGGTCAACAGGTGCATCAGGATAAAAGAAACTGCCCATTTGTTTCTGCCTCTGACGGGAATCGAACCCGGGCCATTAGGGCTACGACCCCCAAGCACTGTCCACTCAGCTGCGAGGTCCCCTCTGTACTCACCTAGTTGTGCTGGCGGGGGTTGAGCTCTGGCCCTTTGGTCCCGCCTCTCAACTGTCAATCAACTTGTGTACAGATTCCTGAGCCTACTGGGCTCTATCATATCTACATTTGAAACTGTGTATGGAGTCAGCCTCCACCATGTCACTGCCTAATGCATTCCATCTGTTAACTACTCTGACACTGAAAGTTATTTCTAACGTCCCTGTGGCTTATTTGGGTACTCAGTTTCCACCTGTGTCGCCTTGTTCGCGTACCACCAGTGTTAAACAGTTTATCTTTCTCTACTATATCAATTCCTCTGAGAATGTTATGAGTAGTGATCATATCCCCCCAAGCTCTCCTGTCTTCCAGCGACGTGAGGTGCATTTCACGCAGCCTTTCCTCATAACTCATGTCTCTTAGTTCTGGGACTAGCCTAGTGGCATACCTCTGAACTTTTTCCAGCTTCGTCTTGTACTTGACAAGGTACGGGCTCCATGCTGGGGCCGCATACTCCAGGATTGGTCTTACATATGTGGTATACAAGATTCTGAATGATTCCTTACACAGGTTCCTGAAGGCATTTCTGATGTTAGCCAGTCTTGCGTATGCCGCCGATGTTATTCTATTTATATGGGCTTCAGGAGACAGGTTTGGTGTGATATCAACTACAAGATCTTTCTCTCTCTCCGTTTCCTTCACTGACTCATCCAAGTGTTAGTAACAAAATTATTCAGGTAAAACTAATTCCAATGGAACCTTCGCCAAGCCCACTTTCTTCATGCACAATTCTTGAAAGTGCTAATTCCTAGCGCTTTCAAGAATTGTCGGCTAGTTACTTGTACCTGGTGGCGTAGTGGTAGCACACGCCTCGCGAGTAATTTGGTCCGGGCTCGAATTATGGCCAGGGAAGAATGACTGGGCGCCAATCCTTAACTGCTTGCCCCTGTTCACCCAGTAGTAATTGGGTACCCGGCTGTTAACCGATTGGCGGGTTGTGTTCTAGGGAAAACTAGAAGGATATCTTAACCATGAGCTATGGGAAGGGAAAGCTCGCATCCTTCAGATAGTCAGAAGTCGTCTGCTCGTGCAAGACCAATGTAAACAAAACATATATATATATCTTTATACCGCGTGTATTGTTGTTGCTCTGAGGGACAGTCAGTCGGTCAGTCGGTACACAGTGGTGATGACCAAACCACACATCAGGGAGTGACGAAACAACGACGTTTCGCGCCGTCCTGGATCATTATCGGTGTAACAGAAGAGAGAAAGGTGCAGGCCAATATGTGAGGTAAGGCCAAGTCATCATATCTTCAGCTATGAAGATATGATGGCTGAGGTCACAATGTAAGTCATATTGTGACTTATCGTCTGCGTGATGATGAAGACATCAAGGCTTCCCTCCTCTCGGTACTCAAGATCATAAGACAATAATGTTCTTCTATAGCTACATGGGAACAATTAATAAATTTTGTATAAGCACTATACATATATGTCCCTATAAGCATACAAATGGGCCGTACCGATATACTTGTGTATTTATGTACGTGCAAAATCTGAAAGATGTTTCCACACTTTCTTCAACAACTGAACATGCAAAAATTCTGCGTGAAATGATATAAATATTGACATTTGGAAGCGTAAACAAGTCGACATGAGCCTGCAGTAGGTTACTGCCTTGCGTCTGGCAACAGTGACGACTTAGGCATTTGGAGCTTAACGAAACTTGAGTCCCTATAAACCATGCAGGTGTCTGTCTGGCCTTGAAGTTAGTCTCAGTCTCGGTCTCTCTCTCTCTCTCTCTCTCTCTCTCTCTCTCTCTCTCTCTCTCTCTCTCTCTCCTCTCTCTCTCTCTCTCTCTCTCTCTCTCTCTCTCTCTCTCTCTCTCTCTCTCTCTCTCTCTCTCTCTCTCTCTCTCTCTCTCTCTCTCTCTCTCTCTCTCTCTCTCTCAGGCTAAAGTGGACCAAAATTCCACTTATGTAATTTAGATTACTTTTCTTAAGCTAAGCTTGTTTTCTCTTGGCAGAGAGCTGGGAGTGTGTATACAAGGTCTGTCTCATGTATTTCAATATATAATATATAAGTTGTGAGGGTACCACTTCTGGTGCAAGTGTGGGGGACCCATAGCCTCGGGGAAGAAAATAAGAAGTATTCAGAGAAGACCTTGTGGATTCTCACTAAACACTAATATTTTCTTCTATATAATATGGATGTTTATACATAAATATGCATCATACACATACACTGGGATGCTTGTGTACAGAATTTGATGTTTTTCATTGCGGGATGGGGGGGTGGTGCTGACATGTATTTCATGTTTGGAATTATGTACTGTAGATCGAGGCTCTTAGGCTACCAGCTGTGGGAGCAGGGCGTCTCATCTTGGAGTAATCTTTCTAACATCTCGAAGGTGTTCTACACCCTGGTGGCTTGCTGTTGTAGTCTGATGTTTAGTGGTTATATGTTCACGGCTTCATGGAGTTCCTGAATTGTTTGGTCATACGATGGACGGTGTTTTTCTGCTTCTTAATGCTTTGTTTTACACTACAGTACTTGTCATTTTTACATGTAGGTTTTTATACGCGTGGTGTACGGTGAAAACCCATACTCTATACTACTCGTGGCAAAACCTGTATTGGTTCAATGTTGTTATTGGTAAGACAAATGGTAATATGTTGGGTGTCACTTGCGAGATTTTCAGAGAGCTTACAAGCATCTGGGACACTGAGGTACCGTATGTAAGAGCTCGACTCCGTGTCTAGCTCCAAAGTGGTGAGTGGTCCATCCATCCTCGTAACGTGTACTGCAGCAAGTGACGGGATCCGCATTCCTCAACAGTGGCACCTCTCTCGACCGCTCTCCCTAATTAGGATGAAAGAAACTCTGCCCATTGTTTCTCGCCGGCGCCCGGAATCGAACCTGGGACCACAGGATCACGCGTCCAGCGAGCTATTCGCTCAATTTAGTCTGAAAGTTTCGTTGCGCGCGCACACAATTTGCTGAAATACAGTACTTGAATGTCCACACGCGAATGATAAGATCCGAGAATGTTTCACTCATTAAAGTGTGCAGTTTGCATTGTTACTATCGTCAAGCTCTGAACGTTGGTTAGTTGAGCCTCTTAATCTTTCACTTGTTTTTGGGTAGTTTTAAGTAATTCGCAGATGTTTACATTTGATTTTGTGTTTGTTTCAGTCATGGCGACGTACGATAATGTTACTGTCGAAGCCACGATCTCTGCCACAGTCTCGGACAACGACGACGACCCCCACACGACTATGACCCTCCCCAAGTCCGACGATGGTGCGCAGTGTCGTGCCCCTGGAGAGTCGACCACGACCACGACGACGACGACGATGATGATATCAAGTCAAGGTGTGCAGGAGGAAACCCACAAGAATCAGGAGGAGAGCAGTACGCCACACGCAGAAAAGAGGAGGTCTCTCTCCTTCATGAGGATGCCGAAGCTGAAGCGGGAGAAGTCCTACTCAGAGACCCTCGAGAGGAAGAAGAAGAGAGTGAAGTTCTCGCCCCACGATGGTGACGACGGCGTCATAGTGTCCACCCGCGTCTTTGAGCCTCAGGACGTAGACTCACGCCCGAGGGAAGACGCCCCCGCAGAGAACAATCTTGTCTCCGCCACCATCAAGAAACTCATGAGAAAGAGTTCGAAGAAAAGGAAGGCGAGCATCGAAACGCAGACGGAAGATAAAAAAGATGAAGACAAGGAAAATGAGAAAAATAACAGTAGAGCACCAGAAGGAACATGTATACAGGAAGTCGAGGATGTGAACCCATCGTCCCCCGACACCCAGAGTCAGCAGGAAGGTGACGTGACTCTTAGTGCTGAGGTCAGCAACCTGACAGACAGCACGATCACCTCTGCTGGTGGTGACACGCCAGTGTCTCCAGCTGCCAGAGTCTCAGACGAGCTGGCGTGTCTGAGGCAGCCTTCCTCTAGGTTAATGACACCTGACTCGTCTGACGGTGCCAGCTGTGACGTCAGAGCTGAGGCCGGAGTGCCAGCAGTGCCGCGTCCTGCGGTTATTAATGAAGAAGATATTACACATTCAGGTGATGAGCGACGTATATATACCTCAGAGGAACAATTAGATACAGCAATACCTGAGAACAGCAACATGAACAATTACAGATTGAAAATAAACAATACACATCTAAATTATCAAAAATTACTGAGTGAATATGAATACGATTTAGGAGTTCCTCGCCAGGTGGCGCCCTTGTCTGAGGAGCAAGAGCTGGAAATAAGCGAGTTCAGTAAAGCCGACGATTCTCTGGATAATTCGTCATCGTCGTGCGAAGAGCTCTTGGTCGTAACCTCGTCAGACAAGTGTAGTGCCACGTCCTCCCAGGTGACAGTGAAGCGCGAAGGGACCTTCACCCTCGACGGCCCTCCTCCGCCCAAGATAACGAAGCCATCCTGCGACGCTGCTGGTGTAGATACCACGCCCTGCTCCAGGCGTCCTTCCAGGGATAGTCTTGTAGAACCCCTCCAATTCTTCGTTGATTTAACGACACCAGAATTATCATCTCCGAAAAATTCTCCAAAATTTACTCGACGTTTAGAACAAAATACTTGTAAAGATGGTAGTTCGCTTGCAGCTAAACTTTCTCCCAAAACGATCAAGCAGACGAGAGCAATAGATCGTGGTAAAAAGCCTCAAGATCCAAATTCTACCATAACTACTTTGAAAAATAATGCAAAGAGAACTTTTGTGAATGCTTGGAGAACAGCCACCAAAACCCAGGAGGTGCCCAGAAAATCATTAAACCCCACCATGAAGTCTCCTCGTGAGACCTCGACACCCAGGGACTCCCCAACCCAACAGCAGCAACAGGAGAAACCAGCACATGCCAATAACACCAAGATTGACACAAAGACAGCGAAGTCCGTGAGCTGGGAGAAGCACCCGACGCCGAAGGAGACCCGGTCGCCGGCGAGACGCAGCCGTGATCCCACGAAGGTCCTCCCGCGGCAGGAGCCCAAGAGGAGCCCAGTATGGGGAGGGGTGTCCCTACCCACCTTCAGACGAGAGGGCACCTTCACTAAGAAGTATGACTCGGAGATGGAACGTCTGCAAGCAGAGTGTAACAGACTCAACGTCGAGAAGGAAAGGTTAGTTGATGTTTATCAGTTTTGCTGGAGCATCTCCAGGCTTCATCAAACATTTACGTAACCACTTACGAAACCTTTACATCTTCCCTAAATCATAGCGGCTTTGTTAACATTTATTAAATTTTACGAGATTTGAAACTTTAAAACAACAGTTTAGGGTTATTATTGTTATAGACAACTTCTTAGTACTTCGGAGCTCAAACTGTTTAATAAATATAATAAGCCACCATAATTGAGGAAAGATGTACAGGTTTAGTAAGAGAATCCTGGTCCTGATCAATCAATACTTACCTAAGAGTGATTACGGTCAATGAAGGTTTAGTTGTCATGTCTCGCCTACTAACCTTGTGGTGTATCCTGTGTGTGTGTAATATTAATAGTGTCCTAGGTCATGCGTGTCTGGGCGCCATACTTGACGTGGAGGTCACCAGGTCAGGCCTGGGTCTTGAGTGCCACCTTAGCCATTCATCAGTGCCACATTTGGTATGTGTCATCATTTATGCCACGCGTCAGTGCCACCGTATTTATCATTTTATTATATTTAGGTTAGTTGGTTTCATTTGAACTATAAAACCACATCAAGTTAGCTTCAGCATTATGCATCCCTGAGCAGAATCCCCGAGAAGAATCCCTGAGCAGAATTCCTAATATAATCCACGTGTAGAACCACTGAGTAGCTATCGCCTATTCCTGGCCACTATCCCAGAGTGGCTCACATTGTAAGGCGCCAAATATGATCTCGCATATCTATATATTTGTAATGTGGCTCATAAAATGAGAGTATATTTGTAGTATAACATTATATAATTGTGTGTGTGTGTTTCAGGCTTCAGAGCGAAGTGTGTGAAGCACGCGCGAGGCTGGAGGAGGAGACGATGGCCAGGAAGGCCCTCAGACGCACCCACGACCTCAATCTCAGACACCTGAGAGAGGGCGAACTGAGGAGGACAGAGCTACGACTCCTAGATCTCAAAAACAGGTGAGTAACCCCCTGGGAGGATCTAGAGGGGAAGGCAGGGATAAGAACTATATTCCAGGGGATGAGAACTATAGGCTAGTGTGAGCTTTATAACCCGAGGTGAGAACTATAGGTCAGTAGGTACAGATATATGAGAGAGAGAGAGAGGCCCCGTGGAGATCGGCGGACCGTCTCTCCAACATCTCCCACCACCACTACGCCTCCTTCCCCCAGACTGGAGGACGAGAGGCGCCAGGCCCTGGCCCAACAGAAGGATGCTCTGACGAGGACTCACGAGGCCGATATGATGCGGACAGTCCGCGAGAGGGACGAGGACCACCGCCGCCAGTTGCATGAAGCTAGGCTTACCCAGGAGAGGCTCAAGGCCGAGATACGGCGGGAGGCTTCCAGGTGGGTGGTGAAGGAAGGGTTGTAGTGGTGGTTGTAGTGGTTATAGGTTAGGTAATAATTGTAATTACGAAGCAATAAGATGCTTATCTTAAGATACTAACAAGGTTAGGTAAGGTCGGTGTTTTCTATGAATCTTTTTAAGGGTATCTATTATGTTAAGTATGTCACCTATGCACATATTTAATAAGTCAATATCGACTTATTAAATTTGCGAGAACGGGTTGTAGTAGTGGTGGTGGTAGTATTAATGGTGGTAGTAGTGGTCGAAGTAGCAGTAGAAAGGAGTAACAGAGGTAGCACTAGTAAAGTAATAGGATGGAGTAGAAACAGTAGTAATAGGGGTGGGGGTGCAAGCAGTAGTAGTATTAGTAGTAGTAGGGAAGGGGTATGGGGGGGGTCAGGGCAAGTCCCGGTAGTGCAGTAATTAGTGCAATTTGCTCACAACTGCTTGGTCCTGTGTTGAATTCCTGGCAGTGCCAGAGTTTAGGCCACGTCTCCTCTACCAGTCTCACACACACACGTGCACTAGGCTCATACGCACATATTTGCTAGGCTCACACGCACATATTTGCTGGGCTCACACACACACACACACACACACACACACACACACACACACACACACACACACACACACACACACACATGCTAGGCTCACACACATATGCTAGGCTCACACACACACACACACACATATGGTAGGCTCACACACACACATACACACATATGCTAGGCTCACACACACACACACACACACACACATACGCTAGGTTACACACACACACACACATATGCTAGGCTCACACACACACACACACACACACACACACACACGCATATGCTAGGCTCACACACACACACACACACACATATGCTAGGCTCTCACACACACACACACACACACACACACACACACACACACACACACACACACACACACACATGCTAGGCTCACATATACGTTATGCTCACATTTCACAACAACCCTATGAGGAAGCGGGCTGGTAGCATCACATCCCTGGTAACACATGTCCTCAACTGTGCCTGCAGGTGCGAGCCCACACCAGTGCCATGGTGCCACGCTACTGACCGGGACCTGGACCGGCTCAACCGAGACTTGTCGACGCTGCGCGAACACAAGAAGCGACTGGAGGAAGCCGTTCTGGTAAGTGCCCGTGACGTCAGTCGTCTTGCATGCGTCTTACAGAAACACTTGAAGGTGATAAATGAGTTTGAGAACTTACGCTTTGTAATGGGGGGGGGGGGATATTGTTGCTGTAATAACTTGGCTGCGGTAGGAGTTGGCTGGTATTGTGCAGAACTGTGTATACTGATAACTACTTTAATTAGTGATAACACCTGCTAGGGCCCTGCCTGGCTACACACAGCGCTGATCTAGCGGCGATAACATCCTTATATTTACCATAAGGCCGTCACACTGATGACAAGGCAGCCGTGACTTACGGCCGGCCAGGGGCGCGTGACGGGACTGGTCCACACCTCGTAAAGCCACAGCTAAACCTGTTATGAACCGCCTCCTATGTGAGGGATGAGTATGTAGGTGAATGAGGGATGGGTGTGTACGCGTGTAGGTGAATGTGTGAGTTGTCAAAGATGTGTACTTGGATACATAGTCCCATTATAAACAGGAGGGAGAGGATAGTAATACTAGTCACTATCTCTCTGATGTGTGAACCCAAGCAACCCTCCTAACTTATCGTCTGTTGCTTAGAAAACGTAAATATTTGTGAGTCGTTATTTTTCATAGTAGGTTGCATTTGTAACGTTGGTTATCATGCATAAAACGCGACCTATTTGTCGAGGGGACGAGTTGGCTTAAGATGGTGCCTTTAAAAATATGTTGGCCACACTTACCGGGGCTTCATTCACGTAGAATATGTAATGGCGATGGGGACCAGGAAAAGGGGGGAGGCGTCTGGGAAGGGGTGGTGATGGGGTGGCGCCTGGGAAGGGGTGGTGATGGGGAGGCGTCTGGGAAGGGGTGGTGATGGGGTGGCGTCTGGGAAGGGGTGGTGATGGGGAGGCCTCAGGGAAGGGGTGGTGATGGGGAGGCCTCAGGGAAGGGGTGGTGATGGGGAGGCCTCAGGGAAGGGGTGGTGATGGGGAGGCCTCAGGGAAGGGGTGGTGATGGGGAGGCCTCAGGGAAGGGGTGGTGATGGGGAGGCCTCAGGGAAGGGGTGGTGATGGGGTGGCGCCTGGGAAGGGGTGGTGATGGGGAGGCGTCAGGGAAGGGGTGGTGATGGGGAGGCGTCAGGGAAGGGGTGGTGATGGGGAGGCGTCAGGGAAGGGGTGGTGATGGGGAGGCGTCAGGGAAGGGGCTGGGAGCGGTATTAGAGGTGGTCGGAAGTGTGAGGACGGAAGGGGGTAATCAGACAGTCTAAAGGTGGAGGTGCGCATGTGGCAGGCGGCCAGCACGGCGTGTAGGCCCGCCACTCCCCTCTTCCTCAAGGAGGAGGGGAGCGAGGAAGGTGGGGGGGGAGATGAGGAAGGTGAACAGATGAGGTAGGTGGCCGCAGGTAACGTAGAGGGGACTGGCTCCGGTGAGAGGGGTGTAGAGGCCTGCAGGATCTCAAGAAGTCGTTGCGACGCAGGTCACCGTAGGCCAAGTCACGGGTAGTGCTGCCCGAAAGTTTGGTCAGATCACACTACTCGAATTCCTACTGTAGGGGGGGGATGGTTGCAGTCCCCGTGGCGTAGTGGTAAGATACTCGCCTAGCGTTTCGCGAGCGCTTTGGCCAGGGTTCGTATCCTAGCCGGGGAGGATTTACTGGGCGCCATTCCTTAACTGTAGCCTCTATTTACCCAACAGTAAAACGGGTACTTGGTTGTTAAACGATTAGGCGGGTCGTATTCCGGGGAACATTAGGAGTAAGGACCTGTCCGAAACGCTGTGCGGACTAGTGGCCGTACAAGAATGTAAGAACTCTTATACAGATGAACAAATCCACAAGGGCCGTGACGAGGATTCGAACCTGCGTCCGGGAGCATCCTAGACACTGCCTTGATCGACTGAGCTACGACAGGGTTAAAAGGGTTGAAACCGAAGTTCTACTTCGGTTCTACGTCTAATTTGTTCATTTGATGCATCACATTATTGTGATCTCTGTGTGTGATGAACTCTTTCACAGATAAATAAATAAAATAAAGGGATGGTTGAGTGTGTGTGTGGGGGGGGGGGGGGGTAGGGGGGGGGGGTAGGGGGGGGATGGGCAGTTGACGGTGCGTCATTTGGGAGGTAGTGGAGTTACTGTTGCTCAAGGAAGCCTTACGCTGGCCGAGCTAAAGCCACGTAATTCACGGGGTGTTGGCTGGGCAAATACACGTGAAGAACCTCACACACACTCACAAGTCCCTGGCAAAAGGCAAGCTTAACTTAGCTGCCAACACACACACACACACACACACACACACACACACACACACACACACACACACAGACACACACATAGTGTCAGCAAGGCGGACATGTCACAACACAAAGCCTGTCCGCCTTGCTGACACTAGTACTACTTCCCATTTCCAAACTTATTCCTTTACTTGTACATCTCTATTTTCTTTACCGAAAAGAGCCTAGCAATCTCCCCTCTACCTCTGCCAGCCCAGACACTCACCCTCTTGGTGTTTGTGTAGGGGGCATGTGGCGGTGGGTAGCTATCTATCTTAGGAGTATGTGGCAGGGTGGGGGGTTAGTTATCTATCAAGTGGTACGTGGTTTTGTAAGCCACGTACCTCTAAGGTACGTGGCGTACGTGGAAAATAATGTCCTGAAAATATTGACCTTATTTTCTATCAGATTTAAATTTTGCCCCGAGGGGCGAGTTTATTGGGCAGCGCCACTCATCCTGTGAGTGGACACACCGCCATAGTGACAGTATTGGGCAGCGCCACTCATCCTGTGAGTGGACACACCGCCATAGTGACAGTATTGGGCAGCGCCACTCATCCTGTGAGTGGACACACCGCCATAGTGACAGTATTGGGCAGCGCCACTCATCTTGTGAGTGGACACACCGCCATAGTGACAGTATTGGGCAGCGCCACTCATCTTGTGAGTGGACACACCGCCATAGTGACAGTATTGGGCAGCGCCACTCATCTTGTGAGTGGACACACCGCCATAGTGACAGTATTGGGCAGCGTCACTCATCCTGTGAGTGGACACACCGCCATAGTGACAGTATTGGGCAGCGCCACTCATCCTGTGAGTGGGCACACCGCCATAGTGACAGTATTGGGCAGCGCCACTCATCTTGTGAGTGGACACACCGCCATAGTGACAGTATTGGGCAGCGCCACTCATCTTGTGAGTGGACACACCGCCATAGTGACAGTATTGGGCAGCGCCACTCATCCTGTGAGTGGACACACCGCCATAGTGACAGTATTGGGCAGCGCCACTCATCTTGTGAGTGGACACACCGCCATAGTGACAGTATTGGGCAGCGCCACTCATCTTGTGAGTGGACACACCGCCATAGTGACAGTATTGGGCAGCGCCACTCATCTTGTGAGTGGACACACCGCCATAGTGACAGTATTGGGCAGCGCCACTCATCTTGTGAGTGGACACACCGCCATAGTGACAGTATTGGGCAGCGCCACTCATCTTGTGAGTGGACACACCGCCATAGCAGCATGTACAACACTCCCCAATAGGAAGAAAACCCGCTGGGTTGTTCATCCTGTCACTTGTATGGTACTCAGCATACATATTTTTTCTGACGTGTCCTCCATGAAGAGGGTTGGAGGCGTGTTGTACATATGGTACAATGAGAGTAGTGAGCACTCGACCGTGTGGTATGTGGCGGCGGGTAGCATGGTACAATGAGAGTAGTGAGCACTCGACCGTGTGGTATGTGGCGGCGGGTAGCATGGTACAATGTGGGTAGTGAGCACTCGACCGTGTGGTATGTGGCGGCGGGTAGCATGGTACAATGAGAGTAGTGAGCACTCGACCGTGTGGTATGTGGCGGCGGGTAGCATGGTACAATGAGAGTAGTGAGCACTCGACCGTGTGGTATGTGGCGGCGGGTAGCATGGTACAATTGGGGTAGTGAGCACTCGACCGTGTGGTATGTGGCGGCGGGAAGCATGAAATGCCACACTTTAAAGTCAACAATCTTGTCTCCTTTTCTTGGGGGTAGAGATGCCTTTCCTTGGCGTGTTGTGTTGACTTCTTGTAAAGGATAAGAAATATGTGAGGGTAGGGGGGACAGAGAGGAGACTATGGGGGAGGGGAAGGGGGTGAGACAGTGCTTACCTACCAGAGACAACGGGCGAAGTGCCTCCTGCCTGTCTCCCCTTCTTGAATATATAGGGACTACATTTGCCTTTTTCCAGAATTCTGGAAGATTTCCTGTTTTGGGTGTTTTGTTGAAAGCATTGGTTAGTGGGTGACAAAGCACCTCTGCAGTCTTCTTCAGCAGCCACGGTGATATTGAGTCTGGTCCCAATTCAAGTTCAAGTATGTTTATTGAGATAAGCAAGAAATACATCTCAAAGGGATAGAGTAGCTTAGGCTGTTTCTACCCCCCTTGTCTGGTCCCATCCTCACTGTGAGGGGAGAAGCGAGTCTGAAGGGGATCGTAGGTGAGAAATGAAGAGTGTGGAGGTGAGGATAAACGTGGGGGGGGGGCGAGGACGAAACAGAGTAGGGGTGGTGAGACTGAAGGGGAACTACGATAGCGAGGAAGTAGAAACAATAACCATCCTGGAAGTAAAAAGGTAATGTGTAAAAGGATTGTAAATACTCGTAGGATAAAATATCCCAACCCATCCTGCAGTCAAAGCTATAAATCAAATATCGGGATTTTTTTGTTCTAAGTTTTTGACTTGTTCAGCAGACAGCCACTAACTGACAGGATACATCCTTCATGCGGTATAACAACATTTTCTGAAATGTAAATTAGTATCATACATCGAGGGTTTATGTATAGTTAGGTCAAAATTAAGTTAGGTAAAGTATTTTGATTACGTGTATTTAGGGAGTTGTTGTTGCTAAAGATTCGCTACCTAGAACAAAAAGTTCCAAGTAGCACGGGCAATGGTGAGCCCGTAGTTGAGGGTGTGTTTACACTAGAAGGTGAAGGAGGAGACACGCTTAGTCATAGCCTCGAACATTGGCTTGGGGCAACTACAGGTCCAAACACTGACTGATGTAGAGTATTTGTAGTCAGTATTTGACTAGTGTGGTGAAGCTCACAGCTCTTGCCTTGGATGATGGACTCAAATATACACTTACCAGCACCAGCCAGAGTTCAAGACCGCTGCTGGGAATGGTGTCCAATCTGTCTCAAGTGCGTGGCTAAAGCTGGCTACACACTGCCTCGCTTAAGCGACAAGTAGCTACACTCTGATCCACTTGAAACTTGGTCAAACTGACACTTCCTGGGCAAAATAATATGGAATTTTACTCTGTTTACTTCATGAAAATATTGACTTCTGGTTATATCTAAATTATAATACAGAAATGTACACACACACACACACACACACACACACACACACACACACACACACACACACACACACACACACACATGTGAACATATTTTCTATTACAAAATACTACAGGAATTCGCAGTTTTTATTCTCTCTCTCTCTTTCTCTCTCTATCTCTATCAGTCTCTCTCTCTCTATCTCTTAAAGAAATGATAGGACGAAGAGGAACACTAGGTTTATGAGTAGTAGACCATAGAAATATGGAAACCCGTCAAATAACACGGTAATGTTTAATTACATCGAAGTTAGGAGGACAAAGACTAGAGAGAGCTGTCTTAGTTGGCAGTTGAAGAAAATTGCCTCGTATCGGCCAGTACGCTTTTTGGCATACTGGCCGTAAACCCTTATTTTGTGAGATGGCCAGCCGTCAGTGTATAGTAGAGTTTCAACTACCCCTTGGTATAGCGTTAGTCCTGTTGGTGTGCCGTGAGGTCATGAAGTAGAGGTGCATGGAGCCACCAGTCGGAGGTGGGTCCCACGCCCTCACTCGATCTCCGTTGGCTAGTCCCAGAGATGTTTTGAATGGGAATATTTGTTTTTCTTTGTAATTGAAGGTTGGGGTCGAGTCCTTGGCAGTCATGTTTGCCTCAGAACATGATTCACCAAACGTTTTACCTCCAGGTCTGTAATTACTGGTGGGTATACCGGGCCCGACAGGCTGAAGCAGCAGTCCTCAATCGTCCTACTCCAGCGTGTTATTAAAAATAGCAGCAGCCATTGTAAAGGGAGGTAGGGAGGTGTGTGTGTGTGTGTGAGGGCAGGGAGAGGTGGAGATGTATATTGCAAGTGAAGGTGGATGAACAGCAGGCAAAGGGTTAAGGGAGACGAGGTATAATATATATATATATATGTCTGCAGTCTGCCGCGCCTTGCTGCCTGGCAGTCTATTCCACCCACTGTCCCCTCCACCCACCTTCCCCTCCTCTCCCCTCACTCACCTTACTTTCTAAAATTTAGTATAACTGAATTCCTATATACCCATTTTATTTATAAGATAGAGTACAGAAAATGCGTATTAAATATAACCAACTAATACGTAAAGTATTTCTAGCATACCCAGCTTTCCTCTACCCCCTCAGGATGGGTATATGGTTGATAATGATCTAATTAAACTGGGCACGATGTTGGTGGATTCCTAGTTAGTGCCACAAGAGCCAGATATAGCGGGTGGCGTCAGTGTGGGCACCCGCCCATCTGGGCACCCATGCAGGGTGGGGCGCCAAGTTGCCCGCGGTGGCAACAGATGGCGCTCGCTGTCCTGAAGGCGGCGAGCGCCATCTTGTTCCGTTGAATGAATAGTGTCTGAGACGAGTATGTTCCTCACTCAGCGTCATCGCTATTTTAAGTACGCAACGTAACCTCTCCTTAACCAAAATAATATATTCAAATATTGTTATAGTGTGTATGATTTATTCAAGGCGTGACGTCACTATTTGATAATATTCCGCCTACAGTTTTGGCAACTGCTGTGGGTACTTAAATTCAAATTTGAAAGTTGTTGTTCACCGTATAGTTTGGTTTGTCGTAGTCGGGGACAGGAAGCCTGTTTGGCTTATTGTTGCTGTTTCCACTCATGATCAGCAACGCACATGCTAGACTGGCCAACATAAGAACTGTCTATAGAAACATGTGTCAGGAATCGTTCAGGACCCTGTATACCACTTATGTCAGACCAATCCTGGAATATGCAGCTCCAGCCTGGAGTCCATACCTAGTTAAACACAAGACAAAGTTAAGAGAACATTCAGCAGTATGCCACCAGGCTCGTCCCGGAATTGAGAGGTATGAGCTACGAGGAAAGGCTAAGGAGCTGAACCTCACATCCCTGGAAAACAGATGAGTAAGGGGAGACATGATAACCACCTACAAACTTCTCAGGGGAATTAACAGGGTGGACAAAGACAAACTCTTTATCACGGGTAGAACACGAACAAGGGGACACAGGTGGAAACTTAGTACCCAGATGAGCCACAGAGACGTTAGAAAGAATTTTTTCAGTGTCAGAGTAGTTAATAAATGGAATACATTAGGCAGTGATGTGGTGGAGGCTGACTCCATACACAGTTTCAAATGTAAATATGATAAAGCCCAATAGGCTCAGGAATCTGTACACCAGTTGATTGACAGTTTTTTTTATTGAGAGAGGCGGGACCAAAGAGACAAAGCTCAACCCCCCGCAAGCACAATTAGGTGAGTACAAGCGTAAAACTAATCACACTGTATTTTGTGATTATACCGAGTAATCACAAACTCGGTATAAACTGTTATGCACTTTCGGTAAAAGTGCATAACAGTATAGAGAAGAGCAGGTTAGAAACAGGATTCGCAAGAACTAGACTGGGATAAGTCAATCTCTTGCATCTAATCTTTCCACCCTGCAACAAATCACCAGATTTACACATTACGCAGGTAATTGGAATTGGCAAATCATACATCACGATTGTCGTATTTCCCGGCATCAAAGATGCCAGTGTTGCTTGAAATATATATGAAATAGTTTACCATGCGTCGTAGAGACCAAAGGTTACGTTTTCTATAGACCTTTCCGGGCCCCAAGGAATCTCGTTCAAGTCTTTGTAATTTTTTAATTTTCTGAAAGAAAGGGAATGAGAACTCTCAGGTCAAAGCACCAAGCCATCACGACTATATAGCACTGGGATGGGGTCAGGATAAGGATTTGGGATGGGACGGGGAGAAGGAATGGTGCCCAACCACTTGGAAGGTCGGGGATTGAACGTCGACCTGCATGATGCGAGACCGTCGCTCTACCGTCCGGCTCATTTTGAAGTCAAAATTTGGGGTGCGTCCTCAAGGTCGAGGCGTCTTAGACGTAAGCAGAAAAAAAGATTATGCAGGCATGCAAGACACTACAATATCTTTCTTTCTACACTTAACATCTTTAGCAACTCATCCGTGTGTATCGCCTTGAGTACACTTCTCTCGACATCCTGTAGGCACTTAGTCTTTCATGGGGCATCGTGGTTCTCAGGATAATTTGTTATCAGTGCTAATTTGCTGAGCGACCTGTATTTCTAGTTTCTGACTCCCCCCCCCCCCACACTTTTTGTTAATTTTGTAATAATAAAACTAATTTTTATAACTATTAAATTTTTTTATAAAAGAAGTTTGGGGTGGGACACTGGCAGGGAGGCCCAGGGCAATAATTGCCCTCTTTGCTTCCCTTATAAATTCGGCCCTGTATACAGTCCTCGTGTCGTCAACAGAATTATTTAAATGACCAAGAAAAATTTATTAGTTAATCCTACAAAAGGAAAAAAGATTCTTCATTTTCTTTGGTTTAAATATTACTGCCATTTTCTTTAAATCTATTTGGGGTAACTTAGCTAGAAAATTACTGGTCTGCATATTTTTGTTGCTTAAGGTTTCATTAATATTTTTAAAAAGTTATTAAAATTATGTATATAACTGACCGTTTTTTATTAAGCTAATTAATTAATGGTTCATTGAAGCCCCTGTATGTTGGAGTCTCTAACACGCAGAACGGTAAACATTATTTATACTTGATACGTAGAGCAGAGGCTTATAATCTGACCAAGGAACTAAACTTGTGACCTTGCCTCCGCCAGACCCTCCAGGAGAGCGAGCGCCAGCGGGCGAGTGAACTGCGACGGCTCCACGAGGAACATGAAGCCGCCGTCGCCAAGATCCACAGAGCCAACAAGTCTGAAGGCGCGCGCTTGGTGAGTGTCTCTAGTGGTCAGGTGTATCACTGTCTCTGGTGGAGGTCAATGGTCAGGTGTATCACTGTCTCTGGTGGAGGTCAGTGGTCAGGTGTATCACTGTCTCTGGTGGAGGTCAGTGGTCAGGTGTATCACTGTCTCTGGTGGAGGTCAGTGGTCAGGTGTATCACTGTCTCTGGTGGAGGTCAGTGGTCAGGTGTATCACTGTCTCAGGTGGAGGTCAGGTGTACCACACGTAATCAACAAGATGGTTGATTACGTTGGTGAGACTAAACATCACAGAATAAAGCGGTAATGTTTGTTTATGATCACACAAGATGGTGTATTACCTGTGTGTGAGAAAGACTAAAGAATGTTAACTTTTGTTCTGCAGTTGGACGAGCTCCGCTGCCAGGGAGCGCACCATTGGTCTGCTGGAGCGACAGGTCAGCGCTCAGGCCTCCAAACTCCGCCAACACGAGGACAAGGTAGGTGCACGGGTGTCTTGTGTTGTGTGTGAGCCAGGGAACACCACCAGCAGGTCACGCTAGGACGTGTTTCCTGTCGATCCTGCCGCAGAGGCTGGCTCAGCTAACACGTACAATTGCTATTGGTGGCTCCACCGGTGCGCGTTGGTGGCTCCACCGGTGCGCGTTGGTGGCTCCACCGGTGCGCGTTGGTGGCCCCACCGGTGCACGTTGGTGGCCCCACCGGTGCACGTTGGTGGCTCCACCGGTGCGCGTTGGTGGCTCCACCGGTGCGCGTTGGTGGCCCCACCGGTGCACGTTGGTGGCCCCACCGGTGCACGTTGGTGGCTCCACCGGTGCACGTTGGTGGCCCCACCGGTGCACGTTGGTGGCTCCACCGGTGTGCGTTGGTGGCTCCACCGGTGCGCGTTGGCCAAGATCTTATGTATAGACCAGCGAGGTAGATTCACTGAAAATGTCGTATGTTCCGAAATATCTGAATTGTAATAATTATATTTGTTACTATTTTGTTTTATTATTGATGCAGTGTGGAGGGCAGGTACGCGGGTTCGATCCCATGGTACAGCCTCAATATTATATCACGTCTATCAGTATTTTTATTTGTTATCAATTGCCACGGGGAATTTGTCAGCTAAACCTCTTGCGAATTGAAAGTGGCAAGAGGGTTTACCAGAAATGTTGGGACCTTAAGATGATACTTCACTGACTGACTGGGCACCACTCCTTAACTGTCCACCTCTGTTTACAAAAAAAGCCACTTACACCATGCAAAGCATTTACAAACAATTACTAAACAGGAAGACTTTATTCACCAGTTGGTTAATGTTCATTTACGTTTGGTTGATTAAAATAGGGTGATAGGAAGGTTGTGGCGGCGAGGAGTGAAATGGCGGCGGGGGATTGATTGATTGATTGAAGATTAAGCCACCCAAGAGGAGGCACGGGCATGAATAACCCGTAAAAGGGGGGGGGGAGAACTGAGTGACTGTTTTAGCGACGGCAGGTGGACAAGGGGGGGGGCTGGGGGTACAAGGGGTAAACAAGGACCTACCTTGACTCACCGCACCACCTGCGGCACCATCTGCCTCAACCCAGGAATTTAGAAAGCTATAGCAATACTCTGCAACTTCTATATTTTTTTGGTCGGTTAAGTAGCTACAGAAACCCCAGCACTGCCACTGGGTTTGTTGCGGAGGTCCCTTGGGATGGTGATGGGCTCATCTTGTTCCTCTGTGATGCTGGGCTCACCACGCATCTCTGGGGTGATGCTGGGCTCACCACGCATCTCTGGGGTGATGCTGGGCTCACCACGCATCTCTGGGGTGATGCTGGGCTCACCTTGTATCTCTGGGGTGATGCTGGGCTCACCTTGTATCTCTGGGGTGATGCTGGGCTCACCTTGTATCTCTGGGATGCTGCTGGGCTCACCTTGTATCTCTGGGATGCTGCTGGGCTCACCTTTCCTCTCTGGGATGCTTCTGGGCTCATTTTATATCCCTGGAATTCTGTGTTTGTATATCATGGTAGTGTGTGTGTGTGGTTATGGTGTGTACATAGTTACGTATGAACGTGGAGGTGTATGTTAGTAAGTCACTGTGACTCTCACAAGACAAGTACTCGGCACACAATGAACTCCCATGTTTAAGACGCTGGTAACCCCCCCCCCCTCCCCATCTCGTTATCTTCAGTAATTCTCTATATTTTGATCTGTTCTCTCACCAGTGCGTCTCTGGCCTCAGTTCCTGCCAAACAATTATTAGACACAATGGGTAATTTACTATTGAAGGCTGCTGATTGGTTCACACAGACGATGACTTAAGCGTTTGATACAATGGGTAATAACTCGATAGGTTTTCAAGTTACATCTCGGGTATTGAGCTTTGAAAACTTGTCATATGATGCGCCAACACAACTCTAGAGCCACGAAACAGTAGGGATATAGTCACAATATACAAGATACTGAAGGGGTATATACAAAGTGGATAAGGACAACCTCTTTAAATGGAGAGGGAGGGAGGGAGCTATGAGGAGGAAGCACCAAGCCATTCCGACTATATAGCACTTGGAAGGGGCCAGGATAAGGATTTGGGATGGGACGGGGAAAGGAATGGTGCCCAACCACTTGGACGGTCGGGGATTGAACACCGACCTGCATTAAGAGAGACCGTCGCTCTACCGTCCAGCCCAAGTGGTTGGGCTTTAAATGGAGAGAAAGTGTAACAAAATGGGTCGTCAAAGCTGAAAACGCAAATGAGTCTAAGAAGTTGACCAGACCACACACTAGAAGGTGAAGGGACGACGACGTTTCGGTCCGTCCTGGACCATTCTCAAGTCGATTGCGATTTGAGAATGGTCCAGGACGACTTGAGAATGGTCCAACACAATCGACTATAGAATGGTCCAGGACGACTTGAGAATGGTGCAACACAATCGACTATAGAATGGTCCAGGACGACTTGAGAATGGTCCAACACAATCGACTATAGAATGGTCCAGGACGACTTGAGAATGGTGCAACACAATCGACTATAGAATGGTCCAGGACGACTTGAGAATGGTGCAACACAATCGACTATAGAATGGTCCAGGACGGACCGAAACGTCGTCGTCCCTTCAACTTCTAGTGTGTGGTCTGGTCAACATCAGGAGCTAAGCCTCACTACCCCGTGGTCACTGTTAGGTAAGTACCACCATCACCCACCCAAGGCCTCATTACTTCACTCTCTACATACTTTTTGTTTTGCCTCTAATCTTTACATTTTCTCATCCTCCCTCGCCAAACGGTATCAGTTAGTCATCTGGAAGAAAACGGACCCCGGGTTCCTTCTCTTATACGAGCCGGTGGTTGGTACTTTCCAGGTGGGAATTCTACTGGGTGACTTTTCCCGCCAGCGGCCACACGAGGCGGGCGCTCAGGTTTGGGCGTGTGCTGCACACCCTCTGTCGTGGGCCTCGCGTGTGGAGGACACGCACAGTTCCTCCTGTGCAAGGACCTGCTCTTTATTTTGTGATTGCTAAATGGTTTTTTGTATGCATGTATATGAGAGTTTCCGAGTGCGTTTATGGTTAGTAATTACCAGTATCAGGTCAAGCGAGTGCCCGAGATAATGAGACAAGCGAAATCAGTGAGTCTACGCAGTAGACTCAGTAGGCCTACGCAACCAAGTGATTAATCAGTAAGATGACAGGAAATAGTGTTGATAAAGAGCGGAGATAAAGCCACGTGAATGTGTACAAGAACTCAAGCGCTACGGACGCCTTAGTGTCGCGGGTTTGCAAGCCTAAGTTCCTTGCCAGTGAACCTGGAGTGTGGTCGCACAGTTTCCCTGAAGTCAGTCCATGTATTCACCAGCCGGGATTCTGTGACGGTCCTGACTCTAAATGGGAGCAGTGATTAGTGCTCGGAGCCTGGAAAGTGTGGTGGTGGTGGAGTTACGGTAGAGGGCGATGAGGTGAGATGAGTGTGGCCGCAGACTCACCTGCCCGGAGGTCCCAAATACCGCGGGCCTTCCCAGCTCACCTAGTAGGGACGCGCGTCGCCTCCCGCCAACACCTCGCCACGGCCTTACTCAGCACCCAGCAACACAGGGCGGCAGCACCGGCCTTATCCGGCCACCGCCCCGAACAGCACCATGCAGCAGTAGCCTCAACGTCGAATGCCAGCGCCCGACAACGTGATGGCTCCACAACACCTGCACTATCAATGGGGTCCTCGGTGTTAGAATTAACTGAGCTTGGCATCCAGCACCGAACAGTAAAATTAGGGAGACCCAAGACCCAAGCGCCCACTGGGACAACCACGGGCGTAGACCCAGCAGCTCGCCTACACCATCAGGGCACTTCAACAGCCACAGGAAAAGCCGGTGGTGGTGTGTTGGAGAGAGGAGAGCAGCTGGCAGGAGGGCGCGGCCGCCCCCACTACCGGAAGAGCAGCAACCCAAGACCTCAGCACCTCGCCATCTACCCTACTGTGCTCAAGACGCCCTCTCATGCGTGCTCCAAGGTGCGGGTGCATTGTGTCTTGTACCACACTATATTATTATACTCTCTCTCTCTCTATCTCCTTCCTTCCTTCCTTCCTTCTCCTTTCCCCCCTCCCTACCCCTCTTACTCACGTTCTCTCTCCCTCCCCCTCTCTGTGTGAGAGTGAGAGAGAGAGAGGGGGGGAGTTGATGAATAATGTCTACAAAACGGAATTACATTCATAAAACCAAGAGTACGTACGATGGTATTGATACCTCTCCTGCTCAGGTGCAAGGGAACGGGGAGTAGGTGCGAGAGAGAAAGGGGAGATAAAGATAGGGAGAGTAGCCGAGAGAGGAAGATAGCGTCTCGTCTGCCATTCCTCCCCCTTCCCCCACCTCGTCTCCCCTACCTCGCCCCCCAGCCTGCGTGACAGGTCCCCCAGGGGTACTGGTTCCCAGCAGGAGCCATGGACGAGTACCCCCATAGGTAAGAGCCTGTGGGTCCGCCTCCAGGTACGGACTTGTAAGATGGTATTCATGTCTGCGGTGCCCGCCTGCCCAGTTGGGGTACAAGGGCTCGCCCACGCTAGACTCGCGCGGAAAAAATGGGACCGGTTTGGTTTCGGGTCATACTCATTTGTGGGGGGGGGGGAAGACTCATTATATTGTCTGAATATGTAGGCGAAGTGGCTTATCATGAGGCCGGGCTATGAGTACAATGAATGGACTTAGAATAGACTTAAAATGGGGTTCACTTTTAGGCAGGAAGCTGCAGAGTACATTTTGATCCAACACAGAGGCGCTATTATTTCCTAAAGCCTGTTTCCCACCCCTTATAATATTTTGACCCAGTTTTTTTTTATTTGTTGATTAGTTAAACATTAGCCGCGGAGTTTAGTTATGGAGCAGCGGAGATTGTGTGCGCTCACACTGGGGATGTGTAGGGTGTTGTGTGCCGTACCTGTTGTGCACGCGCACCTAGTCGTAGTGTGGCGCCGTGGTCGGTGGGACGTTACCACACAGACGACACACTGAACTCCAGCCACCTTACAAGCACTTCCCCCCCCCCCCACAGCTTGTGGCCCCCCATTGTGGCCCCCCATTGTGGCCCCCCATTGTGGCCCCCCATTGTGGCCCACCATTGTGGCCCACTATTGTCTCAGTTTCTCCCATTGTCAAGTCTCCCCGACGTTCCCACAGACATATTTCTCTACGCCCGCGGCCTCGGCGCTGCCAGCTTCTGCCTGGATGTATATAGGACTGAAATCACCGTGAAAGGGATATCCTGTCAATGGAAAGTTTAGAGGCAGGAATTACTTGGGTAAATGCCGGTTGAGATAGAGGGGTTGATTACCGGGTAACGTGATAGACGCGGGATAACTTGGTTATTTCAAGCGTTGGTTAGAGGAATATATCAGTGAGTTTGGGTGGATATAGATAGGAACAGCCTCGTAGAGTATAGACTTACGGGCTATTCATGCCCGTGCCACCTCTTGGGTGGCTTAATCTTTATCAATCAATCTATAGAATAGACCAATTGGCCGTCTGTGGTTTCCTTAATTCTTATGTTGTTAAACCTGCAGGTGTGGAGTTTGTGACCAGGTTGTGCAGTGTTGGAGAGTTGTTGTTGTTGTTATAGATTCAGCTACTCGGAACAAGTTCCAAGTAGCACGGGCTATGGTGAGCCCGCAACTTACCTGGCACAGGAGCGGGGCAAGAAGCACGGGCTATGGTGAGCCTGTGTCTGTTGTGCTGGAGAGAGTAGTGTTGATTTACATAGGTGGTTATGGACAACTTTTTGGCATCTGTTTCATATTTTGTCAACCCCGGGGACACACCTAAGGTGGAGAGCTGTGTGCACGTTCTCACGTGTACGGGTGTTCATGCTTCTGTGTGTGTGTACTCGTCTAGTTGTGCTTGCGGGGGTTGAGCTCTGGCTCTTTGGTGCCATCTCTCAACTGTCAATCAACAGGTGTACAGATTCCTGAGCCTACTGGGCTCTATCATATCTACATATGAAACTGTGTATGGAGTCAGCCTCCACCACATCACTGCCTAATGCATTTCACCTGTTAACTACTCTGGCACTGAAAGTTCTTTCTAACGTCTCTGTGGCTCATTTGGGTACCTAGTCTCCACCTGTGTCCCCCTTGTCCGCGTACCACCCGTGTTAAACAGTTTATCCTTATCTACCCTGTAAATTCCCCTGAATTGTTATTTATAGTATGTAGAATTCTTGGAGATAATGAATTGTAGTGTGTGTGTGTGTGTGTGTGTGTGTGTGTGTGTGTGTGTGTGTGTGTGTGTGTGTGTGTGTGTGTGTGTGTGTGTGTGTGTGTGTGGACTGGTCTCTGGGAAGCATGCTCAGTTGTTCTGCTGTATGTTCACGTTTATATGTGTACTCTATCTACATGTGCTTGTGCCAGGTTACATACTTAATTTATGTGCTTGCGGGTAGGAAGGCTTATCTCTTGGGCCCGCCTCTTCGCTTTCAGAGAGACGGATTAATAGATACTCTCAATTTTAGGATATATACTTTTAAAAGGAGCGGGTATAGCGTTTGCTGCTACAACGTTCCTCCACTACCCGCACACGGAAGGACTTCTCCCTCTTCGTCACATATAGAGAATCGTTGGAGTGAATAACCCAAGCTACACATGCGGAATGACAGTGAGGAGTTGACCAGACCACACACTAGAAGGTGAAGGGACGACGACGTTTCGGTCCGTCCTGGACCATTCTCAAGTCGATTGAGAAGTAAGGATGTTTGGTCCCTTGAGGACCCTTATAGAGTGGTGACTGTCAATGTATTCTCCCAGACATTGTCGTCCCAGAGCAAGAGGAGATAGCATTAGTTGAGAGAACATATTGTATAATTGTGGTTAATGGTGACGTTTACAATATAATGCCAAGTGGTGGATTAGTGAAGATAAGAGACTAGTTATATTATGGTAGTTTAACCTGGGGTTGGTGGTGTGCATGGCTGGACCCCATTGGTACTGAGCATCGTTTAACCTGGGGTTGGTGGTGTGCATGGCTGGACCCCATTGGTACTGAGCATCGTTTAACCTGGGGTTGGTGGTGTGCATGGCTGGACCCCATTGGTACTGAGCATCGTTTAACCTGGGGTTGGTGGTGTGCATGGCTGGACCCCATTGGTACTGAGCATCGTTTAGCCTGGGGGTTGGTGGTGTGCATGGCTGGACCCCATTGGTACTGAGCATCGTTTAGCCTGGGGGTTGGTGGTGTGCATGGCTGGACCCCATTGGTACTGAGCATCGTTTAACCTGGGGTTGGTGGTGTGCATGGCTGGACCCCATTGGTACTGAGCATCGTTTAACCTGGGGGTTGGTGGTGTGCATGGCTGGACCCCATTGGTACTGAGCATCGTTTAACCTGGGGGTTGGTGGTGTGCATGGCTGGACCCCATTGGTACTGAGCATCGTTTAACCTGGGGTTGGTGGTGTGCATGGCTGGACCCCATTGGTACTGAGCATCGTTTAGCCTGGGGGTTGGTGGTGTGCATGGCTGGACCCCATTGGTACTGAGCATCGTTTAGCCTGGGGGTTGGTGGTGTGCATGGCTGGACCCCATTGGTACTGAGCATAGTTTAGCCTGGGGGTTGGTGGTGTGCATGGCTGGACCCCATTGGTACTGAGCATCGTTTAGCCTGGGGGTTGGTGGTGTGCATGGCTGGACCCCATTGGTACTGAGCATCGTTTAGCCTGGGGGTTGGTGGTGTGCATGGCTGGACCCCATTGGTACTGAGCATCGTTTAACCTGGGGTTGGTGGTGTGCATGGCTGGACCCCATTGGTACTGAGCATCGTTTAACCTGGGGTTGGTGGTGTGCATGGCTGGACCCCATTGGTACTGAGCATCGTTTAACCTGGGGTTGGTGGTGTGCATGGCTGGACCCCATTGGTACTGAGCATCGTGCACAGCATAACTCTTAGCACCAGTAGTTGACTACCTCGCCACATAACTACAAGGTCTCTGGAGGCCGTATATGGCTGCCATACGCAGTCATGTAAGCGTCATGGGGAGGTGGGGGGGGGGTGCCGTCATGGTGTGCCCCTGCCCGTCTGCCCGGGTACAGGGCACAGACCCTATAACAGTCACAGCGTGGCGGTGGGGAAACTCTCTCTCTCCACCCTCCACCTCATCAATATGAACAGGGCAGCGTGTCCTCAGGCTAGGCTCCGACAAGCGGCGGCCCACCCCACACACACACACACACACACACACACACACACACACACACACACACACGCACGCATTCACCAGTTTTTAACGTGTATTTAAGTATTTTTGAACGTGTATTAAGTCGGTATCTTCTTAAAAATATATATTTTAATTTCGCAAATAGGCTTAGATTAAGTTAGGTTGTCAATTATTTGTATGAGTACGTGGGTGAAGCATTTAGAGAAGTGTGATTCGAGCAAAGGGCACAAGCTGAGCACTATTGGATCAAATTATTTCGAATATCATCAGTCGAGTCATGTGTAAAGTGCTTCTCATCCATAAACAGGTTGTTTGACTACTGGATTATTCAGAGCATTTAGCCATTGTTGGTGAGGACGGGCTGGACGAGGAGTCAGTCTTGCTTCATTGACTCGTATCACTTTGGTGAGGACGGGCTGGACGAGGAGGCAGTCTTGCTTCATTGACTCGTATCACTTTGGTGAGGACGGGCTGGACGAGGAGTCAGTCTTGCTTCATTGACTCGTATCACTTTGGTGAGTCAGTGATAAAGAAACACAAGGCTTCTAGTCTGGCACCTGTGTGGTCTGTGTATTCACCTAGTTGTATTCACCCAGATGTGTTTGCGGGGGTTGAGCTTTGCTCTTTCGGCCCGCCTCTCAACTGTCAATCAACTGTTTACTAACTCCTTTTTTTGTTTTGTTTTTCACACCACACACACCAGGAAGCAGCCCGTGACAGCTGACTAACTCCCAGGTACCTATTTTACTGCTAGGTAACAGGGGCATTCAGGGTGAAAGAAACTTTGCCCATTTGTTTCTGCCTCGTGCGGGAATCGAACCCGCGCCACAGAATTAAGAGTCCTGCGCGCTATCCACCAGGCTACCAGGCCCCCTACGAGGTGTGTGGGACGCTGGCTGTGTTACCTCTGCTTGGGTACTGGTGATTACTTCTGTCGTTAGTAAGTGGGTAGGTGGTGACGAGGATAACACGGTGGAAGCCATGGATTCTGCCGGACATTCAGCCCCGCTCCTGTGCCAGGTAAGTCCACTACGGGCTCACCATAGCCCGTGCTACTTGGAAATTGTTCCGAGTAGCTGAATCTATAACAAGAACAAGGATTCTGCCACACAGTAAGGGTCGGGGTGTGGAAGCTGGCGCCGTCTCGCCAGACAAGTGATCTCGCCTCTATCATGAACATAAGGGATGACAGGGAATGATGTACACGCATGATAATATCATGCGTGTTCATGAAATATCATGAAATATGATACTCGGGGAGGGAGCAATGTGAGGAGGGAGGGAGAAAGGGTGTTAGGGAAGGTGTGAGGGAGGTAATGAGGGACTTGGTGACCTAGTAATATGCTTCATCCCAAGATCACAACAGCATTGTATTCCGCTGATCGCCTCGCCTCTCCACCGTGACAGCGTGTACAAATCAAATAACTGGACTCTGGAAGCTAGGAGACCTGCATATTTATCACGTCACAAGTTTCAGAACATATTGACCAGACCACACACACACACTAGAAGGTGAAAGGACGACGACGTTTCGGTCGGTCCTGGACCATTCTCAAGTCGATTGTGAGTGGTCGGACGTTTCGGTCCGTCCTGGACCATTCTCAGGTCGATTGTAAGTGGTCGGACGTTTCGGTCCGTCCTGGACCATTCTCAAGTCGATTGTGAATGGTCACAATCGACTTGAGAATGGTCCAGGACGGACCGAAACGTGGTCGTCCCTTCACCTTCTAGTGTGTGGTCTGGTCAACAGACTTTAGCCACGTTATTGTGACTCCTCGCCTTTCAGAACATACACTTAACCCAATAGTTTTACCACCAGTCAGATTGCTTCTCCAAATTCGACTGATCTGATCACTATCAGATCAAATTAAAAACTTTATTCATAAATGGTTGTAAAGTTATGATTTAGTATCTCAAAAGGATAGCTGATCAACCAGGCTGTGACTCATACGTCAGGCTGCGAGCAGCCGCGTCCAGCAGCCTGGTTGATCAGTCCAGCAACCATGAGGCCTGGTTGACGACCGGGCCGCGGGGACGCTAAGCCCCGGAAGCACCTCAAGGTAAGGTAAGGTAGTTGACACTAGATAACAGTACATTATTTACCCCAAGAGAAAGTCGTAATGTCGGCACGGCATGAAATTATAATTATATAGTCTCAAAATCTTGATTTAGATATTGAACTTGAATTTGTCAGTGACTGACACAAGGCATTACTACTGTGCCTGCCAGCTGTGTACTGTCCACGAGGCTCATTATCCTCTTTCTCTTCACTATATGCAACTTATGTTAATGGGGGGTTATTCTGCATTTATACTAATATAAATAAGAGAGGGGGAGGGGTTGAAGGAAGGGAGGAGGAGAGGGGACGGGGGGGGGAAACGAGACGGGTCGGGAGGGTGACCCACTGACCAGGATTGGCAAAAGTGGTGGGATAAGTGTTTATGGCGGGTGGGATGGGATGGGTGGTGGGCCGGGGCCGCCCGTCCAGGAAGACATCTCCCGCCACATGCTGTTACTCAGGAAGCTTCATCACTATACTCCTCTCCCAGCATCTCCCAGCATCTCCCAGCCTCTCCCAGCATCTATAATCTCTCTCCCTCCAGAGGTTAATGAGTAAAACTATTAATATTTAGTAAGTAAGTTTAGTAAGTAATATTTAGGGATTTTGACTCGTTGCTGTTCAGCACTGGCTATGTTTTGTTCACTATTGTTCACCACCGAGAAGCAGGACGTTCAATTTGTTCAACCATAACTTTGACGAGTTTTGTCTAATTTTAGCTGATTGTTTGTATCTTCTAAGGAAGGAATCAGCTTATTTATAACAATTAGCTGGGGGTGATCGGATCTAAGTATGCATCGCTACTGCAAGTCTTTAGTGCTGTTTAGCTGTCAAATATGAGTCACTGGTGATCAAGCAAGCTGTTGTGGCGGGGTATCATATCTCTGAGGCATGCATGAGGGTTGCGGGAACATGGGGAATTTTTTTGAAGGGGGGGGGGTTGTAATTAGAAGATTTGTAGGGGAGGGGGGAGTGTGGGGTGGATAGAAGATTATTGGGGGAAGATGGAAAACCAGGAGATGGGGGATGGATTGTGGTGTATGGGTAATAGAGGGGAGGAAATGGAGTAGGATGGAAGGTGGATTGATTGATTGATAAAGATTAAGCCACCCAAAAGGTGGCACGGGCATGAATAGCCCGTAAGTGGTGGCCCTTTTGAGCCATTACCAGTATCAATAGATGATACTGGAGATCTGTGGAGGTGCGACTGCACCCTGCGTGACGGGAGATGTCTCCCCCTTGTGGAAGGTGGATGGGGGTGGGAGATTAAGGCAGGAGATAGGGTTGAAGTGGAAGATGTGATGGGGTTGGGTGGGTGGGAGATGGGAGGGGGGGGGGGGGTGCTACAAAGCAACTCGGCGCCAGTGCCGCCCCATTCCATCAACGTGATGAGCCTCAAGATAACTACTTGACCAGAATTGAAATCTCTTGATGCCTCGCCTGGCACCGTCTGTGGCTCACAATGCTGTCTGAATTATGTATAGGTGTGTGTGTGTGTGTGTGTGTGTGTGTGTGTGTGTGTGCGTGTGCGCGCGTGTGCGCGTGTGAGCGCGTGAGCGTGCGGGAGGTGGGTACTACAATTAGTTGACACTGTTGCCTTTATATTTCTAAAAACAATTACTTGGAACACCGTTCCAAACTGAGTGATTCAAGCATCGCCGAGTGCCGAAGACTGGCACTGACCAATGTAATTAGTAAAGACGTAGATTACGACGGCATAAGGTACGAGGAACTGGTAGTGGTAGGAGTGTGTGAGGTCGTCGGAGGCATGACTCGAGTGGTCGTCCATGTCATACTGTGGCAGGCACCGGAAGTGGTAATACGTGCGACGTATTACACCGTGTTTGCTGCTGTATAACTTTACACGTATATTTTGCGGGGGAAAAAAATATAATGTTCCATTACACATTTATTGGGAGTGGTTTTCACGTGTTGTCGCGAAGGAAATACATGATTTTGTGCGTGTAAATACAAGATATCGTGGGTTGTGGTGACGGCCATGCGGTCTGTCCACCGGCAGACATGAGACTTGCGCACGACGGGTTGACACACTGAGGGCTTCACGCCCTGCATACTGGGTCGGAGGGGAAAGGGGAACGTTCTGGCGTAATGTGGTTAACGTCTTGGATGAGGTAGTGTGTGTGGGTGAAGATGTAGTGTACTGGAGCAGCAGCCAGTAGCGTCAGGGGCGTCGTGCAGCAGCCGCAGGAGGCAAGCTCTTATAAATACTGACGGTTGGCTGTTGTTTCTTAATGTTTTAAATGCAGCTACTGGGAACAAAATATCCATGTAGCACACGGGCTATAGTGAACCCGTAACCCGACGGCTGCCTGTGCAGGTTGTAGACACTTATAAAACACTGGCCTGGAGTAAAGAGGGAGGAGAGGCATAGGTGAAGGGAAGTTTAGAAGTGGGAAATACAGTGAGAGGTATGAAAGCAGGCGGGCTGTCCGCCTTGCTGACACGATGTGTGGGTGTTGGCAGCTAAGCTAAGCTGGCTCCCTCTTGTCAGGGAGCTGTGAGTGTGTGAGAGGTTCTTCACATGTGTTTCACCATATATGGATGTCCATAGATGAATACTGTGGCCTAAGGAGGTAGGATTAGTAAGGTGGCGTGTTAGCCTGCTGCTCCCTCCACCACCACCACCACTGGTGGCGAGGGCACCAGGTCCAGGGCAGGCAAGGGGGCGGCCCACCGGCTGCGGTAAGGTGGTAATTTTGACACCTTTTAGATTGTGGTTGGGGGAGGATGGGAGGCCGCCGGAGACCACCCCAGGGGGAACCTGACGGACCAACGTTAGTACCATTAAGGGCCTCGCTGACAACAGCCCCCCCCCCTGCCCCCCTTCACCCCCCTCCCCTGGGGTGGAGCACCTTGGTGGCCTGCCTCCTGCCCGCCTCTTGGTCACACACAGTGGGCCTTAAATTTAAATTTTTTAAATTTTGCCCCGAGGGGCGAGTTTATTGGGCAGCGCCACTCATCTTGTGAGTGAACATACCGCCATAGCAGAATGTACAACACTCCCCAATAGGAAGAAAACCCGCTGGGTTGTTCATCCTGTCACTTGTACCCAGACACAGCTGGGACTTGCTTAACTGTCTCAAGTGAACAGCTCCTTAAACAAGAAGATTAACATTTATCAACCCTTAAAAGCTTACGTTATCTTGCGGGTGCAAAATGGGGAAATCTTTTAAGAACAGTATCAATATTTAAACTTCAACAGTGGGCCTTCTTATCTTATATCTTAAAGAAAGATACTTATGTTTTCCCATATTAATAATTGTGGTGTTAATGCCGTTACTAATTCCGAATTTCCTTGCGTCATTGTTTGGTTGGGTTAAATGACTTAAGAAATATAACAAGAAAACCAAACACTTCCAAGCAATTGTATTAAGTCTTAAATGTTTCTGGAATAAAATTGGGAATGAGATGTCCGTAGAGTGGGATCCACGCAATTTATTAATATATTTTCTGAGAGAAGTAGGATGGAGGGAGTGGGGGGGGGGGGGGGTTGAGAGGGGGTAAGGGTAGGGGGAGGACGAAGTGAGGGATAAGGTTTTGGGAATGAGATGGTCATAGATTGTGAAGTTTACCTGGGGGCGAGGGGAGGGGGGCCTTAATAATACATTTTATCAGAGAAGGGGGAGTGGTGCGGGAGGACCAGGGGGGGGGGGTGGAGGGGAGGGGGGGGGGGAAGGGGCGAAGATGCAGAAGTCGCTAGTGAAACTTCAAGTTGAGAGGTTGTCCTACATCTCATCTCATCAGCAGTTGTCCTACATCAGCTCATCTCAAACTTCAACTTAAGAGACTCATTTATTTGATGAGCTTAATATCAGTTTTTAATCGGAAATAATCTTTAATATCAAGTTAGTGATGATGAACTCTTAGTCTACTGTGCCAGAGCCTTCATGTGGTCAGTAGGGTGGACTTGACGCGTATCTCCGTGTTGACCAAACATGTTCCAACTGCCGGTCACTCTTAAGAGTGACGGACGCTGGTGGAGTGATGCTCTCGAGTGTGACCCAGGCCGCATGAGGCTGGCGGTGGCTGAGTGCGTCATGTGCCCTCATTATCACTTGGGCAAGAAGTCTGTAATGGCTAGATCTTGTGCCATTACGTGAGTGCTCTCGCAGTACGGGGGAAGGGGGACGAGTTGGCTCTTCACAGCGCGCACCTCGGAGGAGTCTTAACTGGCACTCTTTTTGTACATTTGACGCTCGTCAGACCGCTTGGGCACCCAGGGGGTTCCTGGGCACCGGCAGCTTGGCACCCGGGGAGGAGCGGGCAGGCAGCATGAAGGGGTGGAGAAAGTGGGCTGGGGGCTGGGGTAGCGGTGACGCCGCCCCGGGGCATGGCGACGCCTGGAATGCCCAAGTGAGGACGAGCCCTGTACGACCAGGGGTCAGCTGGCTGGTCGGCTGGCTGGTCGGCTGGCTGGTCGGCTGGCTGGCGGCAGCGGCGGGTAGTACAGGCGTTGACGACCTGCTGAAGCTCTCCCCCGGGGCTCCACCTGGTGATGCCTCCCAGGATCACTGTCCTCCTTCACACTCCGCGGTCTACAGTATCAATCACAGCCTGGTTGATCAGGTATTCTTTGGAGGTGTTTCTAAAGTTCTCTCTTGAACACCGTGAGAGGTCGACCAGATATGCCCCATATGTGAAGAGGGGAGGGAACTCATATAGAATCACAAGATTCTGAATGATTCCTTACACAGGTTCCTGAATGCTGTTCTGATGTTAGCCAGTCTCGCATATGCCGCAGACGTAATTCTTTTTATGTGGGCTTCAGGAGACAGGTTTGTTGTGATATCAACGCCTAGATCTTTCTCTCTGTCCGTTTCATGAAGTACTTCATCTCCTATTCTGTATCCTGTGTTTGGCCTTCTGTTTCCGCCGCCTAGTTTCATTACTTTGCATTTACTCGGGTTGATCTTGAGTAGCCATTTGTTGGACCATTCATTCAATCTGTCCAGGTCATTCTTGTAGCCTCCTACTATCCTCCTCTGTTTCAATCCTCCTCATAATCTTTGCATCATCAGCAAACATTGAGAGAAACGAGTCTATACCCTCTGGGAGATCATTTACATATATCAGAAACAGTATGGGTCCAAGGATTAACCCCTGCGGGACTCCACTTGTGACGTCTCGCCAATCTGAGACCTCACCCCTCACAGTGATTAGTTGTCTTCTGTTGCTTAGGTACTCCTTTATCCAATGGAGTACCTTCCCTTTCACTCCAGCCTGCATCTCCAACTTTTTCACTAGCCTCTTTTGTGGCACTGTATGTAAGGGAAGAGTGTGTGTGGGGAGTAGAGGCAGGTGTGTGGGGAGTAGAGGCAGGTGTGTGGGGAGTAGAGGCAGGTGTGTGGAAGAGCAAGGTTGCATGCGTTACAAGTTTTCGCTCTGAGATAATTTTAATATTAAATCAAAACAGCAGTGAACAAAGAACTTTTTTGTATAAAAGTGAAACTGGTTTAGATGATTGACGTAAAGATGTTTGTCCGATACTACTTACCCGAGACTGTACTGTTGGGCTGTCTCTGTCTCTGTCTCTGTCTCTGTCTCTGTCTCTGTCTCTGTCTCTCTCTCTGTCTCTCTCTCTGTCTCTCTCTCTGTCTCTCTCTCTGTCTCTCTCTCTGTCTCTCTCTCTGTCTCTCTCTCTGTCTCTCTCTCTGTCTCTCTCTCTCTGTCTCTCTCTCTCTGTCTCTCTCTCTGTCTCTCTGTCTGTCTCTCTGTCTCTCTCTCTGTCTCTCTCTCTCTGTCTCTCTCTCTGTCTGTCTCTCTGTCTCTCTCTCTCTGTCTCTCTCTCTCTGTCTCTCTCTCTGTCTGTCTGTCTGTCTGTCTCTCTGTCTGTCTGTCTCTCTGTCTCTCTGTCTCTCTGTCTCTCTGTCTCTCTGTCTCTCTGTCTCTCTGTCTCTCTGTCTCTCTGTCTCTCTGTCTCTCTCTCTCTCTCTCTCTCTCTCTCTCTCTCTCTCTCTCTACCACTCCCTCACCTAGAGGGGTGGGAAATTGGAGGGAATAGAACGCATTCTCTATTCGCAGAATAGAGAATGCGTTCTATTCGCACTCTCTCTTCTAACCGGTGGGGGCCTGCGACCTGTGGGCACCGCAGCGGTTCCTGGCGGAGTCCCGCAGTGGTTTCCTTGGTTCCTCCTCCTTTCTCCTTAACAACATAGGAATTAAGAAAACTGCAGAATGCCTATTGGCCCATGCGTGGTTACTTTCCTTGTATCTCCTCAAACTCATTAATATGTGTAACCTGCTCTTGAAAGAGTCGAGTGAGATCACGTCTATTGTGTTGCCTCCCGTAATCTCTTCCACAAATCAACTAACCTGTTTCCAAACCAGTATTTACCCAGGTCTTTCCTAAATCATAACTTATCCTAAATCTCATTCTTCTGTCTAATGGTTTTTCTAAATCATATCTTGGAAACCTTTCATAGGAAGAGAGATCGAAAAAACTTAATTTACTTTCTCTCCCTTTATGTTCTTGTATTCATTGTTTCCTGTTCTAGTGTGCGAATGAACATAACATAGGGGGATATTAATAGGGTATTAAAAGTATCAACACATGACAGAACACGAAACAATGGTTATAAATTGGATAAGTTTGGGTTTAAGAAAGACCTGGGTAAATTCTGGTTCGGTAATAGGATTGTTGACCTCAATTACCGTGTAACATAATAGAAGTAGGATCCCGTGATTGTTTCAAGCGATGGTTAGACATAGATATGAATGAGACTGGGTGGATATAAACAGCAGCTGCATCGTATGGGCCAATAGGCCTTCTGCAATTACCTACATTCTTATATGTTGACATATTTAATTAATACACTATTAAATCCATTTACACATTTCAGTCATGTCAACCCCATACTTTTGTGGTTTCTATTGAATGTAAATTAAGCTTTTTCAATCTCTCGTCATATGGGAAGTTCCTAATTGTTGGTATTAACATTGTAACTTTTCATATGAACGCGTTCGTATGAATTTACGTACATGCTATAGTATAGGGAGCACAAGTGAGCTACACAATCTTGATGGGGCCTAACAAGAGCAAGATACAGCTGAAGAATAACACCAGGTGCTTCATGGCTAACGCTTCTGGAAATGTATCTTAGTATCTAAAGACTAAACCACACACCACAAAGTGAGGAGACGACGTTTAGGCTTGATTGTAACACGGGGGGGGGGGGGGTTATCTTGAGATGATTTCGGGGCTTTAGTGTCCCCGCGGCCCGGTCCTCGACCAGGCCTCCACCCCCCAGGAAGCAGCCCGTGAGAGCTGACTAACACCCAGGTACCTATTTTACTGCTAGGTAACAGGGGCATAGGATGAAAGAAACTCTGCCCATTGTTTCTCGCCGGCGCCTGGGATCGAACCCGGGACCACAGGATCACAAGTCCAGCGTGCTGTCCGCTCGGCCTACTCCGTCCTGTACCCCTTTACCTCTATCCGTATTTTGATTTATTTCTCTTCAATCCAAGCTAGTGTAAGAACTTGTTCTTACACTAGCAGTGATGTTCACCCACTAGTTCTTACACTAGCAGTGATGTTCACCCACTAGTTCTTACACTAGCAGTGATGTTCACCCACTAGTTCTTACACTAGCAGTGATGTTCACCCACTAGTTCTTACACTAGCAGTGATGTTCACCCACTAGTTCTTACACTAGCAGTGATGTTCACCCACTAGTTCTTACACTAGCAGTGATGTTCACCCACTAGTTCTTACACTAGCAGTGATGTTCACTCACTAACTTGTTCTTACACTAACAGTGATGTTCATCCGGTAACTTGTTCTTACACTAACAGTGATGTTCACTCACTAGTTCTTACACTAGCAGTGATGTTCACTCACTAACTTGTTCTTACACTAACAGTGATGTTCATCCGGTAACTTGTTCTTACACTAGCAGTGATGTTCATCCGGTAACTTGTTCTTACACTAGCAGTGATGTTCATCCGGTAACTTGTTCTTACACTAACAGTGATGTTCACTCACTAGTTCTTACACTAACAGTGATGTTCACCCGGTAACTTGTTCTTACACTAGCAGTGATGTTCACTCACTAACTTGTTCTTACACTAGCAGTGATGTTCACCCGGTAACTTGTTCTTACACTAGCAGTGATGTTCACCCGGTAACTTGTTCTTACACTAGCAGTGATGTTCACTCACTAACTTGTTCTTACACTAGCAGTGATGTTCACCCGGTAACTTGTTCTTACACTAGCAGTGATGTTCACCCGGTAACTTGTTCTTACACTAGCAGTGATGTTCACTCAGTAACTTGTTCTTACACTAGCAGTGATGTTCACTCACTAACTTGTTCTTACACTAGCAGTGATGTTCACTCACTAACTTGTTCTTACACTAGCAGTGATGTTCACCCGGTAACTTGTTCTTACACTAACAGTGATGTTCACTCACTAACTTGTTCTTACACTAGCAGTGATGTTCACCCGGTAACTTGTTCTTACACTAACAGTGATGTTCACTCACTCACTTGTTCTTACACTAGCAGTGATGTTCACTCACTAACTTGTTCTTACACTAGCAGTGATGTTCACCCGGTAACTTGTTCTTACACTAACAGTGATGTTCACTCACTAACTTGTTCTTACACTAGCAGTGATGTTCACTCACTAACTTGTTCTTACACTAGCAGTGATGTTCACCCGGTAACTTGTTCTTACACTAACAGTGATGTTCACCCGGTAACTTGTTCTTACACTAACAGTGATGTTCACTCACTAACTTGTTCTTACACTAGCAGTGATGTTCACCCGGTAACTTGTTCTTACACTAACAGTGATGTTCACCCGGTAACTTGTTCTTACACTAACAGTGATGTTCACTCACTAACTTGTTCTTACACTAGCAGTGATGTTCACCCGGTAACTTGTTCTTACACTAACAGTGATGTTCACCCGGTAACTTGTTCTTACACTAACAGTGATGTTCACTCACTAACTTGTTCTTACACTAGCAGTGATGTTCACCCGGTAACTTGTTCTTACACTAGCAGTGATGTTCACCCGGTAACTTGTTCTTACACTAGCAGTGATGTTCACCCGGTAACTTGTTCTTACACTAGCAGTGATGTTCACTCACTAACTTGTTCTTACACTAGCAGTGATGTTCACCCGGTAACTTGTTCTTACACTAGCAGTGATGTTCACCCGGTAACTTGTTCTTACACTAGCAGTGATGTTCACTCACTAACTTGTTCTTACACTAGCAGTGATGTTCACCCGGTAACTTGTTCTTACACTAGCAGTGATGTTCACTCACTAACTTGTTCTTACACTAGCAGTGATGTTCACCCGGTAACTTGTTCTTACACTAGCAGTGATGTTCACTCACTAACTTGTTCTTACACTAGCAGTGATGTTCACCCGGTAACTTGTTCTTACACTAGCAGTGATGTTCACTCACTAACTTGTTCTTACACTAGCAGTGATGTTCACCCGGTAACTTGTTCTTACACTAGCAGTGATGTTCACTCACTAACTTGTTTTTACACTAGCAGTGATGTTCACTCACTAACTTGTTCTTACACTAGCAGTGATGTTCACCCGGTAACTTGTTCTTACACTAGCAGTGATGTTCACTCACTAACTTGTTCTTACACTAGCAGTGATGTTCACTCACTAACTTGTTCTTACACTAACAGTGATGTTCACTCACTAACTTGCTCTTACACTAGCAGTGATGTTCACTCACTAACTTGTTCTTACACTAACAGTGATGTTCACTCACTAACTTGTTCTTACACTAGCAGTGATGTTCACTCACTCACTTGTTCTTACACTAGCAGTGATGTTCACTCACTAACTTGTTCTTACACTAGCAGTGATGTTCACCCGGTAACTTGTTCTTACACTAGCAGTGATGTTCACCCGGTAACTTGTTCTTACACTAGCAGTGATGTTCACTCACTAACTTGTTCTTACACTAGCAGTGATGTTCACCCGGTAACTTGTTCTTACACTAGCAGTGATGTTCACTCACTAACTTGTTCTTACACTAGCAGTGATGTTCACCCAGTAACTTGTTCTTACACTAACAGTGATGTTCACTCACTCACTTGTTCTTACACTAGCAGTGATGTTCACCCGGTAACTTGTTCTTACACTAGCAGTGATGTTCACTCACTAACTTGTTCTTACATTAGCAGTGATGTTCACCCAGTAACTTGTTCTTACACTAACAGTGATGTTCACTCACTCACTTGTTCTTACACTAGCAGTGATGTTCACCCGGTAACTTGTTCTTACACTAGCAGTGATGTTCACTCACTAACTTGTTCTTACACTAGCAGTGATGTTCACCCGGTAACTTGTTCTTACACTAGCAGTGATGTTCACTCACTAACTTGTTCTTACACTAGCAGTGATGTTCACCCGGTAACTTGTTCTTACACTAGCAGTGATGTTCACTCACTCACTTGTTCTTACACTAGCAGTGATGTTCACTCACTCACTTGTTCTTACACTAGCAGTGATGTTCACTCACTCACTTGTTCTTACACTAGCAGTGATGTTCACTCACTAACTTGTTCTTACACTAGCAGTGATGTTCACTCACTAACTTGTTCTTACACTAGCAGTGATGTTCACCCGGTAACTTGTTCTTACACTAGCAGTGATGTTCACTCACTAACTTGTTCTTACACTAGCAGTGATGTTCACCCGGTAACTTGTTCTTACACTAGCAGTGATGTTCACCCGGTAACTTGTTCTTACACTAGCAGTGATGTTCACCCGGTAACTTGTTCTTACACTAGCAGTGATGTTCACTCACTCACTTGTTCTTACACTAGCAGTGATGTTCACTCACTCACTTGTTCTTACACTAGCAGTGATGTTCACCCGGTAACTTGTTCATTCACTTTAGTGTTCCGTGTTATTCACCTTTGGTTCATCGACACTGCGACTTACTTGCAGTAGATTAGTTCACTGTACCAAAGTGTTGCAATGTTGCAGCGTGTGTTGCGATGCAACTGTGCCTCCTTGTTAGTGTCAGCGGTGACTTGTGATCTGTTCAACACAACCTCTTATTGATGTCATTTATGTAAATCCAGAACAGAACTGGTTCCGAAGGTGATCACCCCCCTTGTGGCATGCACTTTAGATCACCAAGAAGCCTTCCCGTCTCTGGAGAGGCTTGAGGTCAGGGCTCTTGGTGCACTCAGCAGTCATCGCCTTGGTGGATGGCTTGGTTGAGCGACGGCCTCGCTTCTTGCAGGGTCGGTGTTCGATCTGTGTTGGTCCTAGTGGCTTGCCAGCCGTTCTTTACTCTCGTTCTCATATCTCGGCTTTCTGTTCTCATGTTCTACCTCTTTGTTCTCATGTTCTACCTCTTTGTTCTCATGTTCTACCTCTTTGTTCTCATGTTCCAGCTCCTTGTTCTCATGTTCCAGCTCCTTGTTCTCATGTTCCAGCTCCTTGTTCTCATGTTCCAGCTCCTTGTTCTCATGTTCTACCTCTTTGTTCTCATGTTCTACCTCTTTGTTCTCATGTTCTACCTCTTTGTTCTCATGTTCTACCTCTTTGTTCTCATGTTCTACCTCTTTGTTCTCATGTTCTACCTCTTTGTTCTCATGTTCTACCTCTTTGTTCTCATGTTCTACCTCTTTGTTCTCATGTTCTACCTCCTTGTTCTCATGTTCCAGCTCCTTGTTCTCATGTGAGGCCGCTCCTGTTAATGCCCACCCAACGTGGGTGATGTCTAACGTGCTTCATTGCCTTGATGATAATTGTCTTTTCCTGTTGATCACTAGCGTCGGTGTACACAGGAACAGGTGTTGATGACCGCCGTTCACAGGAACAGGTGTTGATGACCGCCGTTCACAGGAACAGGTGTTGATGACCGCCGTTCACAGGAACAGGTGTTGATGACAGCCCTACACACTGGAAGACGTAGAACACATGTTCTTGTCAGGAAGCAGTCACAACTTACAGGTAAATACGAACGTGAAACAGAGACTAAATACTCAACAATTATACCCAAGCCTCTGCACCAGGCCCGCAAGGCCAGAAAACGGTCACGAAATGACACACTCGCGGCACACGAACGAGGAGCAAAGTAGATGGTAAAGACAGGAAGCTCGCTGACCCTAGGAACAGGAAGACCAACTTTTACTAGTTGAGGCCGTCGACTGCCGCAATGTTCCCAGGGAACATTACCCGCACACTGAGCGGGCCGGGGCCTGGTGCCTGGTGCCAGGGCCTGGTGCCAGACTGCCGGGGCCTGGTGCCTGGGCCTGGTGCCGGGCCCTGGTGCCAGGGCCTGGTGCCAGGGCCTGGAATGCCCGAGAGGTGTGGTTCCTAGATGGTGCCAAAGTATCGTCCCTGCGGCTCCTCCACTTGAGAAACTGCAGCTTCTTCGCAACAGTGAAGGTTCCTCGTCGACATTACTGTCTGCTGAAGGGTCTGCCTGTGGGTTGACGCTCTCTGGGGGGGTGCTGCAGGGAAGGATTTCCCCTCCCACAGGGTGAGGCAAGTGCAAAGTTACTGGCACTGTTCCGCGAGCATTGACCCCGTCACTGCCTCAACTTGATCCCTTTCAGTGTAACAACCTACACAACTCTGGACTTTGTTCCTTACCTGATGGATCATAACGAAATGTGAGGTTCCTCCCGGCTGTCCCGTCCTGTAACGATGCATCTTTAACCCTTATTCTCACCGACAATAAGGTATATCATACCTTTAGCAACCAGTGACGTGACTCTTCCTGTCAGCCAAAAACTTAAGTCTCGTTCCTGTTCCTTAATCTTGGTGTTGCTAAAGACAGACACAACACATCCGAGAGGTTCTTGAGGTGGAGTGGTGAGCCTTCGACCCGGAAGTGTAAACCTTTACAGTGGCTTCATAGTGTAATGGGGGGGGGGGGGTGTATTGAGAAGTGTCCACGACATCCCTGGTCATGTTGGTCATATACCCGGTGGTGATGTTTCCTCTCCCAAGCCCCGTGTTGCAACTGACCCAAGATGCAGAGTGGAGTTTTGGTGGTGTTAAGTTAATGACTCCTTACTCCTAGCAGTAAATAGGTACCTGGGAGTTAGTCAGCTGTCACGGGCTGCTTCCTGGGGGTGGAGGCCTGGTCGAGGACCGGGCCGCGGGGACACTAAAGCCCCGAAATCATCTCAAGATAACCTCAAGAAGAAGATGGTTATAGGGGCTCTTGTTATAGGTAGCAGAAGAGGTGAGCAAGTGGGCGCGCACAAACGCGTACGCACACGCACACACGCACGCACGCACACGCACACAAGACATGACTTAACACTGGAGGGTAAGAACCAGTTCCACCAGTATAGTGTAAAAGTAGATGATAGCCTCCAGCTCTCCGGGCAACCTCAGGTTAAGGTGTTATAGATGTCTTGTGCAGCTGTGTCCGGTTATCTTGTGCAGCTGTGTCCTGTTATCTTGTGCAGCTGTGTCCTGTTATCTTGTGCAGCTGTGTCCTGTTATCTTGTGCAGCTGTGTCCTGTTATCTTGTGCAGCTGTGTCCTGTTATCTTGTGCAGCTGTGTCCGGTTATCTAGCGCAGCTGTGCTCTGATAACTAGAGCAGCATTATTAGTATATTAATTATTATATAAATATATTATTATATTCCACTTGTGTATTTTGTTTATTTTTGTCTTGTGTAGATGTGTCTTTAGTTGTTTATGGCTTGTTTATACTGGCTGTGGCCGACCTGTTTACTGTTCAGGTTGTTGTGGTTGGCAGTGTGTACCTCGGTGTCTTGAAGCATTACCCGCCACTTCCTGAAGGTCGTGGCGGGAAACCTGTTGATTTTGGGGTCAGGCGTAGTGTGGCTGTTGACCGCTGTGTGGTAGCTGTCGTGGTGGTGGTTGGTTGGTGGTGGTGATGGTGGTAGCTGGTGGTGGTAGTGGTGTCCTGCTTCACTCTCAGCTGGTTACTGAATTTTTTGGGGTCGTAATCACCACTATATTGTGCTCGCTACGACTTTAGCAACCCCCCCCCCACCACCACCACCACCAACTACCACTACCCCTCCACACCAACCACCACAACCTCCCCCCCCCACACACCACTACCACACCACCATCGCTAACCACTGTTGCTCGCCTGTTCAGGCTGACTCCATACACAGTTTCAAGTGTAGATATGATAGAGCCCAGTAGGCTCAAGAACCTGTACACCTGTTGATTGACAGTTGAGAGACGGGACCAAAGAGCCAGAGCTCAACCCCTGCAAGCACAAATAGGTGAGTACACCCTCAAGTCAGCCCCCCTGCAAGCTGCTGCTAGCTAATGGGGGACCACCTGCTAGCCCCCAGCTAGCTAGCTGCCTGCTAGCTGGTCAGCTGACCCCTGCTACAAGGGTGAAGCAGCGACTTGTTAACCACTCAACCACAAGCTGTAATGACCTAAGTGAAGCTCTCGTATAGCATTCTATTGTACGCGTAAGCCATATAGGCTATCTTAGGCTAATCTCGTAGGACAGGCTCAGGATTCACCACGCATTGACGCGCATCCACTTACGAAACCTGTACATCTTTCCTCCTAGTCAGGGCACCATTGTTTACGTTTATTAAACAATTTAGGAACTTTGGAACCTCACAACCCAAGGTTATTGTTGTTATAAACAACTTCGTAGTGCTTCGGTGCTCATAAATTGTTTAATATAAGTAAACAAAGCCACTATGGTTAAGGAAAGATGTAGAGGTTTCGCAAGGGGATGCGTACATGGTGGCGAGGGTGGTGAGGTGGTGGAGGGGCCGCCTCACAGGACGGGGCGCCCCGCTCACCAAGTATTGAGGACGGTGAAACTTGTACACTGCCGCTGACCCCTGCTGGTGGTGGTGGTGGTGGTGCTGCTGCTGCTGCTGCTGCTGCTGCTGCTGCTGCTGCTGCTGCTGCTGCTGCTGCTGCTGCTGCTGCTGGTGGTGGTGGTGGTGCCGCTGCTGCCTCTGGTGCTGCTGCTGCTGTTGCCTCTGGTGCTGCTGCCTCTGGTGCTGCTGCTGTTGCCTCTGGTGCTGCTGCCTCTGGTGCTGCTGCTGTTGCCTCTGCTGGTGCTGGTTCTCCTGAACCGTGCTGGGGGGGGGGTGAACCTCCCCCCCCAGCACGGTGATCCTTCCTGCCTCTCCATGTTACCATTTATCCCCATTAGTAAGAGAAGTGACCTTCACCTCCCCATTAGTAAGAGAAGTGAAGGGTACCGAGTGTTCCTCTGTATACTCATCTCTGTGATTGGTGGTTCACAGCTCGTCATAACAAATTGACCAGTTAAGTAGATAAGGTGTCTGTAAAACTGACCTTGATGAGGCAGTGTAGGAAGGGGGTGTAGGCTGGGATGTAGGGAGTGTAGGGAGGGGGTGTAGGATGAGATGTAGGGAGGGGGAAGAGGGGGGTGTATAATGGGGATTGCTTATCGGTTAATAAGCTGTGTTTTGGAGTGTAAATATTTTTTTTTTTGGGGGGGGGGGGGGCGGAGAGTCCGTCAGTGGAGAGTTTGGAGGGATCCAAACTGTTCCCACCACCAAGACTGTTCCCAGATCAGAATGTCATGGGTTACGAGGATAGACTAAGGAATAGTGAAGATGTTCATCTCACGGTGCTAGAATAGTGAAGATGTTCATCTCACGGTGCTAGAATAGTGAAGATGTTCATCTCACGGTGCTAGAATAGTGAAGATGTTGGAGCTACTCTGGGACTCTACATAATATAAATATGGAGTCGAGAACATAGGGACACGACTGGGAATAAGAACTCAGATGAAACGAAATAACACAAGAAATACTCTATAGCATCAGGATACATCCGCCTGAAGTGGTCCCATCCGGCTTATGTGGTTACTTCCGGCTTATGCAGGTATTTCCGCCTTGTACAATTACTTCCGGCTTATGCCGTTACATTGCATAAGCTAAAATTGCTAATAGCCCCCAGAGTCCAGGAGATGTGTTGCATCTTATTAAAAGTAATTTAGTGGTAGCCGAGGCAGGCAGGAAGGCCGGACCCCCAGAGCTGCACCCTGCCGGTAATTGTGGTGGGGCGTGTGAGAGACCTCCCTGGACCAGGGGCCCGTTACTCCCGCCAAGGTCCACTACTCCTGCATCATACCTTCCCTCCCTCTCCCTAGTTGCATCATCGTTAACCACCGTACGTGTTCCCTCTAATCTTGGACCGTGTCCACGGGCGCCAGGAGGCTGGCTGGTGGCTCCACCTTGAGGCGAGGCATACGCCATCTCTGGTGGGGGGTGTTGTGTCACGGGAATGCCTCCTTGCTGTGACGAGTCCTGGTGCTGATGCGCCTTGCATGTGACGCTGACACGACCAGTTTGTGTGTGCTCCTGGGGGAGGGGCGAGGTGGGAGAGTTACCCCTGGTGGTGGGTTGTGCCCACTCTTGGAGATGCTTCCCTCTCCTTGGCGACATGTCCCCCCCCTCTCCCCCTTAACCTCTCTAGAGTTTCCGTCGTCATTACCTTGCATTTACTTGAATTTAACTCTAGTAGTCTTCTTATATCTTGTTTAAGGCCACCTGAAATTATCTGCAGTCGCCCGCAGTGAGTCATTCCCTTCCCCTCCTCCTCCTCTGTCTCTCTCTCGCTCTTCCTCTCTCTCTTCGTCCCTCTCCCCCTCCTCCCCCCCCCCCTCTCCTGTGTGGTGCCGTGGCGTGCGGCAGGTCAGCCCGGGTCACGGCTGACCAGTTGAGGCAGCAGCAAGAGGACCCTGTGCATGGGATGAGCGCTGTGCACGGGATGAGCGCTGTGCACGGGGTGAGCACTGAGCACGGTGCGCCTATAATAACCTCCCCGCTACTCTTTGCGTCGCTTTACTCTTTGTATTCCATCACAGTTCTTGATAATACCAGAGTGCCTTCAGTCCCCCAGACACTCAAGATGCTCCCATACAGCTGCTGAAAGACTCGCTTATCCGGAATTTTAGACTCACTTATCCGGAGTCGTAATGGTTACACCCGGCCTGGTGGCCTCATCCACAGACAGAAAGCAAACAGATCACTACTAGGTTGATCTACTTGCTGTTGTTTAAGATTCGCTACTTGGAACCAAAAGTTCCAAGTAGCACGGGCTATGGTGAGCCCGTCGTTGATATAGTTTGACCGAACTAAGGGTCCCGGAGAGAGGGCCTTACTTACAGGCACTTGGAGTCCCATGGAAGTGGGACCTACGATGTATGAACTGTGTCTTGGGAGGAAGGTTGGTTCTAGGATAGTCCTAGAATCTTAGTGCTGGGAAACCTTTTTTTTTATATAAATTCATTGAATGATTAGTTTATATCAGCCGTTTAAATTGTAGTCTCATCGTCAGATATTTCCTATGTTGTTATTGTGACTTGGGTAAGTAATTTACTGTAAATTTGTGTAAATTAACCCAACTATAAATGTATGAAAGACATTCATGAATAGTGATTGATTGATTGATTGATTGATTGAGGGAGGATATTGAAGACGTGTTCAAGGAGGAGAAGAGACGTACTCGCCTATTTGTGCTTGCGGGGGTTGAGCTTTGGCTCTTGGGTCCCGCCTCTCAACTGTCAATCATCTGGAGTACAGGTTCCTGAGCCTACTGGGCTCTATCATATCTACATTTGAAACTGTGTATGGAGGTGGGTATGTGGGTATCCACACCCACAGACCACAGTCACGTGTTCAAGGAGGAGAGAGAGAGAGTAGTAGTAATTACAAGATCATAGACTACACGAGATTATAGGAGGTGAGGAGATCCATGTTCCCTCCATCATTGCTACTCTGTTTACATTTATCCAACAGTTTACGAGCTTGTATACCTCACAACCCAAGGTTATTATTGATTATAAACAACCTCGTAGTAATCTGGAACCCCCATACACTGATTAATGTAAACCAAGCCGCCATGATTAAGGAAAGATGTAGCTGTTTCGTCAGTGGATGCTAACACGCTCGGTGCACCCTGGCGCTGGGTTGGAGTCCCTGCCCAGTGGACCGAGGGGCCTCGTTATAACGGTCACTGAAGGATGCTTCACTTAACATGTTTCTTGCACATGTGTTTAATACTGTTATTGAACTGTGAACACGTCGGGAGGGGTGGTGCCATGGTCTACCATAGCTGAGGGGTGGTGCCATGGTCTACCATAGGGGAGGGTGGTACCATGGTCTACCATAGGGGAGGGTGGTGCCATGGTCTACCATAGGGGAGGGTGGTGCCATGGTCTACCATAGGGGAGGGTGGTGCCATGGTCTACCATAGGGGAGGGTGGTGCCATGGTCTACCATAGGGGAGGGTGGTGCCATGGTCTACCATAGGGGAGGGCGGTGTCATGGTCTACCATAGGGGAGGGTGGTGCCATGGTCTTAGAGGGAGGGTGGTGCCATGGTCTTCCATAGGGGAGGGGCGGTGCCATGGTCTTAGGGGGAGGGGTGGTGCCATGGTCTTCCATAGGGGGAGGGGTGGTGCCATGGTCTTCCATAGGGGGAGGGGTGGTGCCATGGTCTTCCATAGGGGGAGGGGTGGTGCCATGGTCTTAGGGGGAGGGGTGGTGCCATGGTCTTCCATAGGGGAGGGTGGTGCCATGGTCTTAGGGGGAGGGGTGGTGCCATGGTCTTCCATAGGGGAGGGTGGTGCCATGGTCTTAGGGGGAGGGGTGGTGCCATGGTCTTCCATAGGGGAGGGGCGGTGCCATGGTCTTAGGGGGAGGGGTGGTGCCATGGTCTACCATAGGGGAGGGGTGGTGCCATGGTCTTAGGGGGAGGGGTGGTGCCATGGTCTTCCATAGGGGAGGGGTGGTGCCATGGTCTTAGGGGGAGGGGTGGTGCCATGGTCTTCCATAGGGGAGGGTGGTGCCATGGTCTTAGGGGGAGGGGTGGTGCCATGGTCTTCCATAGGGGAGGGTGGTGCCATGGTCTACCATAGGGGAGGGTGGTGCCATAGTTGTCCATTACTGCCCCTCCCCCTCCCCCATACCATTGGGGAGGGGGAGGGATAGTAATTGATGGGGGGGGGTGCCATAATCATCCAGAGGTTAGAGTGAGGGGCAGTGATGGATGGGGGGGGGGAGGGGCAGTGATAGATGCATGAAGGATGCTACCATCTTCTAAAGTGGAAGGGGGGGGGGCGGCAGCGATGGATAGGGAAATGCCTAAAAAGAATGGGGCGTCAGTCATGGTCTAATATTTACCTCATGACCATAGGCTATTGTGAGGCTCGTGGATTCATTAGGGTCTCGGGCGGGTTGCTTGTGCATACAGATCATGAGAATAAAGGTGTACGCGGACCAAATGGAGTTGATATATATATTTTAGGGAAGTAGAGGCATCGCTGCCATGCCGGGGTATCTCACTGTGGGGATTGTGGTCCAGTCGGTATGGTGTTCAGCAATATTTGAACACCTACCATTAGCCATATTGTCCAAAGCGAGTAGGGGTCAAAGTGGTGCAGGCCGCTGTGCAACAGCATGCAGGAGCGCGCAAATGCACACTCACAGCTCCCTGACAAGAGGGAGCCAGCTTAGCTTAGCTGCCAACACCCACACATGGTGTCAGCAAGGCGGACAGCCCGCCTGCTTTCATACCTCTCACTGTATTTCCCACTTCTAAACTTCCCTTCACCTGTGCCTCTCCATCCTCTTTACTCCCTGCGGAGAGAGCGAGAGAGTGAGAGGAAACACTCTCCCCCTCTCTCACACACCCTCTCCCTGCTCCCCCCCCCCTACTCAAAAGGAGCGCCCCTCTCCTCCGACTCCTAGGAGAAGAGGACGCTGCCCTCTCTGTCAATTAGCAGAGAGCAGAGCTTCCAGAGCGGGATAATCTATCCTCTGCTTCCCGGGGACGCATTCCTAGTCATCTCGTGCTTCTCTTTCATCCCCAGGTCACTCTTGACCTTGTGTGTTGACCTCTGACCTCTCCGCCAATTATGCAGATGTGTTGAGCAGTTAGGGAAGTTGGGAAGACCACCCTGCCTGCTTGCTTGCAGACGGTCCCCTCCACCTGTGACCTGCAGGGCATTGTCTCCCGTGCTGCTGCTCTCTCTCTCCTCTCTCCCTCCTCGCCTCTGTCTCTCTCTTTCCCCCACCCACACAGGCGATATGGTATATTACCAGCTGTCACAAGCCTGGCAGACAGCAGGAGCAACAAAACAGAAGGAATGAAACAATAGCCCTTGCCGGTCTATGCCAGGCCGGTGCTGCTGACAGCCAGCTATTTGCTGCCAGGTCTGTGCTGGTCGCCCCATCAGTAGTCCTGCTGACGGAGACTCAACATTTCCTGGGACGCTTCTAACTGATTACAGCTCATGGGTTGGCAATGTGAAATATATTCTCTGAAAATTCGTATCGAAGTATCATGGTTTCTGATGGTGTATAATTATCTACAAATACATTTAAATGTACAATCAGAGAGTAAATATACAATCGGTCATAATAGGTTAGGTGGTGTAAGGAAGGGTGTTGTGGTGCAATGTTGTATATTCAAGACTTGCTTTTACAGGCAAATAACACCTCTCGCTAAGGAAAACTCCATTACTTAGTATCTTCACTGCCACATACTCGACTGTCCTGTCTTGAGTTGTTATTTTTCGTACCGACGTGTAGAGGGTTATTAAGCCTACGACCGCTGTAATACTGACCAGCCAGTAAGTACAAGTGTCCCCTTAACACAGTGTAGGCCTATAGTAAACTGTAAGTACACTGACAACATGTAAACACAAATGGCCTATGGTCTTGAGGTTATCTTGAGATGATTTCGGGGCTTTTAGTGTCCCCGCGGCCCGGTCCTCGACCAGGCCTCCACCCCCAGGAAGCAGCCCGTGACAGCTGACTAACTCCCAGGTACCTATTTACTGCTAGGTAACAGGGGTATTCAGGGTGAAAGAAACTTTGCCCATTTGCTTCTGCCTCGTGCGGGAATCGAACCCGCGCCCCAGAATTACGAATCCTGCGCGCTATCCACCAGGCTACGAGGCCCCCTTTGGAAGCCGTTTTCTATTGTAGTAACAAGAAAGTGGTCGTGTTATGGGAGAGGTCCAGGAGCTGGAGCCCGCGTGTAGTCTGTGACATTCATCAGATCACATGGTGACTTGCTCTCAGTTGGTTGTTGTTTACACAGCGCTATCGAAGCATTTTAAGAGGCACGTTTCGAACACAAGATGTGACTGAAACATGTACCAAGACAATCCCAGCAGCCCCTCATTAACACAGCCCCTCATTAACAAGGGGCAATGGCTCGTTAATCCAGCCGCCAAACCACCTGTTTATGAATGAAAAAAACACTATATACGCGACTTACAATTCAACCAGTCCTCGACTCCGCCCCCCCCCCCCCGTCAGTCCTCGCGCCGGGAGAACCACATCCTGAGAACTGGGAGAGAGAGAGGGAGAGTCACGCAGGGAGAGAGAGGAGAGAGGAGACTGGCGGAAGAGAGAGAGGGGAGAAAGAGAAGGGTTAAGATCTGAGAGAAAGAGGAGCCAGCCCAAACGTTCAACATTTCCCCACCAGTTCCTGCCTGGTGGGTACGGAAGGAAGTGCTCAAGTGAAAGGCCGAGAGGCATAAAACACTACGATATGCATACCAATATATCCGTGTGTGTGTGTGTGTGTGTGTGTGTGTGTGTGTGTGTGTGTGTGTGTACTCTACTCACCTAGTTGTGCTTGCGGGGGTTGAGCTCTGGCTCTTTGGTCCCGCCTCTCAACCGTCAATCAACAGGTGTACAGGTTCCTGAGCCTACTGGGCTCTATCATATCTACACTTGAAACTGTGTATGGAGTCAGCCTGATCACTGGCGGGTGTGGAAGGTTGGGGTGGAGGAGGAGGAGGAGGCGGCGTGGTGCAGGGGAACTGAGGCTCTCAGGTGGGCAAGATGGAGTGGGGGGAGGGGAAGAAGGGGGAAGATAATGCAGTGAGGAAAATTGAGTGTGTGGAGAAAGTGGTGGTGGTCAGTGTACCTCCGCCCTCAACACTCACACGCACTCACGCTCAGGTAGGCAGGCATACACGCAGGCATACACGCAGGCAGGCAGGCGTACAAGCAGACAGACAGACACAGACAAACAGGTCCACACACACAACACAAGACTGGACCCTGAACTAAGAGGACTGAGCTACGAGGAAACAATACCAGAACTTGAGCCGACCACTGGAGAATTGTAGCAGAGTAGTCTACATGACTGACAGGTTTAACATGAACAGGAGTCTTGTGAGTGAACATGACTGGCAACTAAACTCACATGAGCCAGTTCAAGGAGTTCAGAGCTCACAAAAATGAGGCAGGGGGATATTTTTGAGAAGGCACAAAATGGCTAATACAAGACTATCTAAGCAGACTTTCAGAAGGGGACGGGAGATTGACAGATGCTGTTCAATACTAACAATGACGGCTTAAGTGCTTGGGCAACAATGATAAGAGTGATCAGCTGGACATTGATAACACTGTGAGGTGTGTCTATGGGGGTGTTAGAACAAGGAGTCATTATATAAATGGATTAAAGAATATAACAAAAATGTGATAAAAAATAAGGTTTTAAACATATCACCACAAAAATAGTACACGAAACGGTGGATATCAATTGGAGACCTTTAGATTCAGGAAAGACCTGGGTAAATACTGGTTTGGAAACTGTTGTTGAATTATGGAATATATTACCGGGTAACGTAATAGATGTTGGGAGCGATAGATTGTTGCCAAAACCCTGGCACCTCCCCCCCCCCCGTTCCTGCTCCAACACTGACCACGTGGCGGGAAAGTGTCTGTGTGTGTGTGTGTGTGTGTGTGTGTGTGTGTGTGTGTATCATTAGTGCATTCCTCCCTCTCCACAATAACACACACCTGGCCAGGGAAAGTCAACTGTGACTGTGTGTGTGTGTGTGTACTCATCTAGTTGTACTCCCCTAGTTGTGCTTGCGGGAGTTGAGCTCTGACTCTTTCGGCCCGCCTCTCAACTTTCAATGAACTGATTTTTTTTTCTCAAAACACTAGGAGGCAACAGCCCGTAGCAGCTGTCTTAACTCCCAGGTACATATTTACTGCTAGGTGAACAGGAGCAAGAACAAGGAAAAAGAGAGAGATTAAAATAAGGGAAGAGGCCAATAGACGAAGAGAAAGAGGAATCAATAGAAGAGGAAGAAGAGGAAGAAGCAAGGAAACAAAAGTAGAGCTGCCACCATGCAGTCATGATTGTATAAACAAAAATGGATTTGTCTCCTTCGCAAACCTTGGTGCCCTCACCAGGTAAGTTACGGGCTCACCATAGCCCGTGCTACTTGCAACTTGTTCCGAGTAACTGAATCTATAACAAACAACAACTTGGTAATCCTAAGTGGCAATAACATTCATTAACTTCAAACACTGAAGCAAGCAAAACTACCGTGTATACCTTGAGCTTTAGCCTCTCTACACTACGCTTTCAGAATTTTGGAATCAATCAGAATCTAGAACAATTATTCACAGATTAAAGATAGACATTTACTTCAGCCATTTCTTGATACACAAGAAAACTTATTAAATGACCGATATTAGTGGAGTCTTTGAAGCAGGAAAGTGAGAAGAGAGACAAGAACAGCACACGCCAGATGATACGTATATCAGATATAAGATATACGACTGAGTATATCTGAGAAGATATACGACTATGTCTGAGAAGATATACGACTGAGTGCCGCTGGTATGACACAAAACCTGGGATATGGGAACACTGACAGACATCACCTGACAAAGGTTTCTGGTTATAAGTTGTTCAGAGATGTCTGGTGTACGGGTGGGATCTGTCTGGTGTGACAGATCCCTGGCTACTGGGATCTGTCTGGTGTGACAGATCCCTGGCTACTGGGATCTGTCACACTCATCCTTCAATATGAGCGAGGATTCCCCCTCCCTGTCTTGAATGTGAAAACTGTTGGCTTATTTGTCTGGGATCCAGGAGCTAGGCTCTGCCCACAAGAGGTGGTCAAAGGGCAGTCTTGCCCTCACAAAATCAATCTTCCTTTTGTGTGTAATCCTCCTCCTTGTATGTAATCCTCCTCCTTAGTACAGTAGGCAAGTCACCAATAAGACCTGACCTCTGGGGTCAACGAGACAAATAACTGTCTAAGGCGCAAGTTTGTGTTGTTATAACAGTCAGTCGTCTACAACTTCCTGTCTGTCTTGACTCCACTTGTAGCAGTGACTGGTATAGATGTGACCAGTTATTGTGTTCCATCATGCGTCATACATACGCATGGGTCCCGCATGAACCCGCGGAACTACCCATATGGTAAACAGCGATATAACGAAGCTTTAATTACCATCACTATTACGTCCAATTTGTAAGAGACTGGTTGGGAAAAAATGGGACGTATTAGGTGAGATAAGGGCCAAGTGAGGCTGGAATATACACACGTGATTGGAGGGTTCTCGGGAGTCTTCAGCAGACGCTAATGGGGTCGTTAAACCAGTCATTTCTCGAGACGTTTCAACTTGCTATGTACGGTAGGTATCCCATCATTATCTTGGGTAATTATGTGGGGGTAAAAGCTTGGTTACAACATGAGGCTTTAATTACGCAAGGAGGATGGCACGCACACGCACACGCAACGTATTACCATCCACTTTCTCTGTGTTTCTCTCTCTCTGAAGCTGAAGTCAGTACGGCGAGGACTCAGTACAAGGGGGGAAAGTAGGTGTTGTCCACCACTGTGGAGAAAGTGTAGTGGGCGGGCCTCGCTCTCTAAGGTGTATACTCACCTAAGTGTGTGTGTGTGTGTGTGTGTGTGTGTGTGTGGGTGGGTGGGGGGGGGGGAGGGAGGGTTACCTTCACCTCCAGGGATCCTTACTTTCAGTTGTCGGTCATCGTTGTCTTCTCATGTTCACAGCTTCGCAAATTATATCAGATTGTTTATCGCTTTGGCGGGTGTCCTAATGTCTCCTTATCTAGTGCATTCTCATGTTCATCACTCTCACGCTCAAGGTGTGCTCAAGGTGTGCTCAAAGTGTGCTCAAGGTGCACTCAATCATATCTTGATTGAACACATCAGTGATTGTGTTGATTGACAGCCATCTTAAGAGGAGCTGGCTGACTGGCCAGTTGATTTGTTGGCTGAGTGGCTGGCCGCCTGACTGGTTGGTTTTGGTGATGGCTGTCCGGTTGGCTGACTGGCTGGCTGACTGGCTGGCTGTATACACGAAGGCCAATGGACTTCTTCAGGAATTTACTCAACAAACACAGCCCGGTAGAGTGAGTGCCTTCCTACCTGCTCGGGGATTACCGTAGCTGCTCGGGGGATTACCTTGGCTGCACGGATTACTCTGGCTGTTCGGGGAATTTCAGTGTCCGAAGTCACCCATCGCCACAGTATTATCGAGATAATTCATGTGGGATTTTCATTGCCAACTTATTTGCTTATATCGTTAAACACAGGATTACTGCGCCTTTCAGAGGAAAGGAATCCCAATGGTCCGTAACGAGGGAGACAGGATCGTCGCCATGTTTCCTCCCAAGGATTACACAAGATATGTACCGATATTTTCTCCATATAACCAAAGATAATTGCAATTCAAGATGTTTCAGCTCCTTGGAAATGTGTTGGCGCAGTTTTTAATTGTTAATGATCTAGCTGAATACTTAGCTGTAACAGCTTGATTAAGTACTTTGAGGTTACCTTGAGGTATTTTCGGGGCTTAGCGTCCCCGCGGCCCTGTTATCGCCCAGGCTTCCTTGTTGCTGGACTGGTCAATCAGGCTGTTGGACGCGTCCACGCGCAGCACTGTTTGAACCCACCAGCTACAGTGAACCACCGGCTACAGTGACGTCTTGAACCACCGGCTACAGTGACGTCTTGAACCACCGGCTACAGTGACGTCTTGAACCACCGGCTACAGTGACGTCTTGAACCACCGGCTACAGTGACGTCTTGAACCACCGGCTACAGTGACGTCTTGAACCACCGGCTACAGTGACGTCTTGAACCACCGGCTACAGTGACGTCTTGAACCACCGGCTACAGTGAACCTCTTGAACCACCGGCTACAGTGAACCTCTTGAACCACCGGCTACAGTGAACCTCTTGAACCACCGGCTACAGTGAACCTCTTGAACCACCGGCTACAGTGAACCTCTTGAACCACCGGCTACAGTGAACCTCTTGAACCACCGGCTACAGTGAACCTCTTGAACCACCGGCTACAGTGAACCTCTTGAACCCACCGGCTACAGTGAACCTCTTGAACCCACCGGCTACAGTGAACCTCTTGAACCCACCGGCTACAGTGAACCTCTTGAACCCACCGGCTACAGTGAACCTCTTGAACCCACCGGCTACAGTGAACCTCTTGAACCCACCGGCTACAGTGAACCTCTTGAACCCACCGGCTACAGTGAACCTCTTGAACCCACCGGCTACAGTGAACCTCTTGAATCCACCGGCTACAGTGAACCTCTTGAACCCACCGGCTACAGTGAACCTCTTGAACCCACCGGCTACAGTGAACCTCTTGAACCCACCGGCTACAGTGAACCTCTTGAACCCACCGGCTACAGTGAACCTCTTGAACCCACCGGCTACAGTGAACCTCTTGAACCCACCGGCTACAGTGAACCTCTTGAACCCACCGGCTACAGTGAACCTCTTGAACCCACCGGCTACAGTGAACCTCTTGAACCCACCGGCTACAGTGAACCTCTTGAACCCACCGGCTACAGTGAACCTCTTGAACCCACCGGCTACAGTGAACCTCTTGAACCCACCGGCTACAGTGAACCTCTTGAACCCACCGGCTACAGTGAACCTCTTGAACCCACCGGCTACAGTGAACCTCTTGAACCCACCGGCTACAGTGAACCTCTTGAACCCACCGGCTACAGTGACCTCTTGAACCCACCGGCTACAGTGAACCTCTTGAACCCACCGGCTACAGTGAACCTCTTGATCCCACCGGCTACAGTGACCTCTTGAACCACCGGCTACAGTGACCTCTTGAACGACAGTAGTGCCAGACACTACCATTCCAAGGGACAGTACGACAACCACCAATCAGAATAGTTACCATAATATATATATACAAAGGAGGCTGGCCGCGGTACGATAACAAGATTACGGGCTATTCATGCCCGTGCCACCTCTTGGGTGGCTTAATCTTTATCAATCGATAACAAGCTTTTCTTGCACCGTATTAATCTCGAGATGAACAAATTAGTGCCTTAAGACACCAGTACGCGAGACGGGAGCTTAATATGAGCACATGTAGAGTCCCGCTGCTCAAATGGGCTCTTTAGAGCACCGAGCTCTCAACGGATGACATGTAGACACCAATAGATGTCTCGGAGTATTGAAATGAACTTATGTCATATAATTACGTCTTAAGAGTCCCTGCGGTAGTCGCTGTTAATAAGAGCTTTCTATGAGCTTTAGGGAGAAGCTCTTAGAAAGAGCGGTGAGGCGGATATGCAAGTGGGCGGGGCTGTGAAAAGTGGGCGTGGTGGGCGTCTAGCCACGCCCACCACGCCCACCACCATAACTCTCCACCTTGTTGTGGTGGTCGACGGCTGGTGGACCCCCTCAGACACCTCACATAGCACGCGCACGCACGCGCGCGCACACACAAACTGTGTGTGTGTGTGTGTGTGTGTGTGTGTGAAGGAATGAAGATGTATTAATATACGAAAGTACTTAAGGAAATTCCTGTTTCAATTCTTCCTCCGTAGTCTGACACTGTCACATTTTTCATCACGTGTACGGGAGGTCCCTCGCACAGGCTAGTAGGCCTATTTATATAGGCCTCCAGTTTCCTCTAAGCTGACCCTCTTAAGAGACAAAGGGGGTATAGGGGTGAGCCCATGTACATGGCTCTCTCTCTCTCTCGCACACAAGATGCAGGTATAATGTCACTCTCGTGACGTGCCAAGCCTGGTAGCTCTGTGCCTACTGCCTCAGTAAGCACACTGATGGTGTCACTGACTACAGCGTATGTGTCCTGTTCAGTCTCTGTTCCCCACTTTTTTATTCTGTGTCATTTAACGTTCTCTCGTGAACGTTGGGGGTTTTCTTACGTGATTCTAAAGTGAGGAAGAGTGTGTTGTGTTGGTGACTGTAGTGATGTATATTCTGGCCAAGATATATATATATATATATATATATATATATATATATATATAATACACACCTATATAATGTGTATATATATACAGAATGTGTATATATATATATATATATATATATATATATATATATATATATATATATATATATATATATATATATATATAATACACACCTATATAATGTGTATATATATACAGAATGTGTATATATAATATATATATATATATATATATATATATATATATATATATATATATATATATATATATATATACCTTTTGTGTGTGGGTATTTTTCCCGCCATTTGTGTCCTTGTTCAACTGACTTGTTTCTTTTTGGTCAAAATGGCTTCGTTTTTTTGTTGTTTTTGCTTTTATTTTCGTGTTTTTGCGTTATCATTAACTGTTTTTGGGTGTTTAAACGTAAAATAATGGTTAGGGTTATCTTTCTACTTGTTTATACTGCTGCTTGTTATCTTGTTCGTGTCCACGGGATCCTGTTTGTTATCTTCTCTTGTCACTTGCCCGTCACACAGAACTTTCACTTGTTGTACTGCCAGTATGTGCCGCGGCAGCAGCAGCAGCAGCAGCGGCAGCAGCAGCGGCAGCAGCAGCGGCAGCAGCAGCGGCAGCAGCAGCAGCGGCAGCAGCAGCGGCAGCAGCAACAGCCGCCCCCTCCCTCTTCCTCCCTTACTTTTATCCTTTTCAGCTCAGAGTACAGTGTGTGTGTGTGTGTGTGTGTGTGTGTGTGCGTGCGTGTGCGCGTGTGTGCGCGTGCGTGTGTATTCACCTAGTTGTGTTTGCGGGGGTTGAGCTTTGCTCTTTCGGCCCGCCTCTCAACTGTCAATCAGCTGTTTACTAACTACTTTCCCCCCCCCCCCCCCCCCCACACACACACACACACACACACACACACACACACACACACCAGGAAGTAGCCCGTGACAGCTGACTAACTCCCAGGTACCTATTTACTGCTAGGTAACTGGGGCATTCAGGGTGAAAGAAACTTTGCCCATTTGTTTCTGCCTGGTGCGGGAATCGAACCCGCGCCACAGAATTAAGAGTCCTGCGCGCTATCCACCAGGCTACCAGACCCCTGTGTGTGTGTGTGTGTTTGTGTGTGTACTCACCTAGTTGTACTCACCTAGTTGTGCTTGCGGGGGTTGAGCTCTGGCTCTTTGGTCCCGCCTCTTAACCGTCAATCAACAGGTGTTGTGGTCCCGAGTGGTGGTGGTGGTGGTGGTGCGGTGGAGAACGAGGTGCTTCCGGGGCTCAGTGTCCCCGCGGCCCGGTCGTCGACCAGGCCTCCTGGTTGCTGGACTGATCAACCAGGCTGTTAGACGGGGCTGCTCGCAGCCTGACGTATGAGTCACAGCCTGGTTGATCAGGTATCCTGAAGCTTGTAGGGGCGCACCAGAGTCCATTAGACAGACACGGGCAACTGGGCGTTGACAGATATGCGGACAGTGGCAGGATACGAACCCACGATGACCCATGATACAAGGGAACCAGTTACGAATGTTAAGCCAAGCAGGGGATCTTGAAGTTCAGTGTCTCTTTACTGCTTGCTAGTGAACCCCAGTTAGTCGTAACCCCAGTTAGTCGTAACCCCAGTTAGTCGTAACCCCAGTTAGTCATAACCCCAGTTAGTCATAACCCCAGTTAGTCGTAACCCCAGTTAGTCATAACCCCAGTTAGTCATAACCCCAGTTAGTCATAACCCCAGTTAGTCATAACCCCAGTTAGTCGTAACCCCAGTTAGTCATAACCCCAGTTAGTCATAACCCCAGTTAGTCATAACCCCAGTTAGTCATAACCCCAGTTAGTCATAACCCCAGTTAGTCATAACCCCAGTTAGTCGTAACCCCAGTTAGTCGTAACCCCAGTCAGTCGTAACCCCAGTTAGTCGTAACCCCAGTTAGTCGTAACCCCAGTTAGTCGTAACCCCAGTTAGTCATAACCCCAGTTAGTCATAACCCCAGTTAGTCATAACCCCAGTTAGTCATCACCGGGCCCTCTGAGTCCTTACTCAGCCACAGCCTCCGCTGAGGTTAGTCATTTATTATGCACCCCATACCTATCCCGTGGGTATGGGTATGGGTATGGGTTAGAGGCACATCTGGGGTTTTGGGAGCTGAACCCCACCGTTTGGTTAGCTAGGCTAGTAACAATTTTGTGGAGCTAGTTACATAATTGTTTAATACACGCATACACGTGTATGTAATATATATATTCACACACTGTATATACACATGCATATTAATTATTATATTTCAATAGTCATTTTATAACACACGTGGTTCAAGAAGTGGACCCCGTGTTCATGTATAGAGTGAACCATTGCAGTGAAAGACCTCTTGTTGAGGGCACGGCGGCTCCTCAAATACCCGTACCCACCCATCCGCTTGCTCTTCTTGAGGGCACGGCGGCTCCTCAAATACCCGTACCCACCCACCCACCCGCTTGCTCTTCTTGAGGGCACGGCGGCTCCTCAAATACCCGTACCCACCCACCCACCCGCTTGCTCTTCTTGAGGGCGCGGCGGCTCCTCAAATACCCGTACCCACCCACCCGTTTCCTCCGTCTCTTGTAGCCACGATAGCCGCTCAGATATCCTCACCTACCCGCTTGTCCCGTCATTTGTTGTCGACACAATGGCCGGTCAAATACCCGTCCCCTCCCCCCCCTCCGCCCCCCCTGTCTCTTGTAGGGGCACGTAATCCCCTTGCTCACCCGCAACCACCTAAACCCGTCCAAAACAATTATAAAACGTTCTTATATCATCGTTCTCTACTTTATACTATAGAAATTCTGCACAAATTTACGTGCAGTTAATTTAATGAAAAAAAAATATCTAGAAATTTCAAGCGTCTCAAAATGGTTAATTACTTCAAAAATATTTTTCTTGGTTTGGGAGGTGACCGCTCTTTACACGGAGAGCTGAGGTGACCGCTCTTTACACGGAGAGCTGAGGTGACCGCTCTTTACACGGAGAGCTGAGGTGACCGCTCTTTACACGGAGAGCTGAGGTGACCGCTCTTTACACGGAGAGCTGAGGTGACCGCTCTTTACACGGAGAGCTGAGGTGACCGCTCTTTACACGGAGAGCTGAGGTGACCGCTCTTTACACGGAGAGCTGAGGTGACCGCTCTTTACACGGAGAGCTGAGGTGACCGCTCTTTACACGGAGAGCTGAGGTGACCGCTCTTTACACGGAGAGCTGAGGTGACCGCTCTTTACACGGAGAGCTGAGGTGACCGCTCTTTACACGGAGAGCTGAGGTGACCGCTCTTTACACGGAGAGCTGAGGTGACCGCTCTTTACACGGAGAGCTGAGGTGACCGCTCTTTACACGGAGAGCTGAGGTGACCGCTCTTTACACGGAGAGCTGAGGTGACCGCTCTTTACACGGAGAGCTGAGGTGACCGCTCTTTACACGGAGAGCTGAGGTGACCGCTCTTTACACGGAGAGCTGAGGTGACCGCTCTTTACACGGAGAGCTGAGGTGACCGCTCTTTACACGGAGAGCTGAGGTGACCGCTCTTTACACGGAGAGCTGAGGTGACCGCTCTTTACACGGAGAGCTGAGGTGACCGCTCTTTACACGGAGAGCTGAGGTGACCGCTCTTTACACGGAGAGCTGAGGTGACCGCTCTTTACACGGAGAGCTGAGGTGACCGCTCTTTACACGGAGAGCTGAGGTGACCGCTCTTTACACGGAGAGCTGAGGTGACCGCTCTTTACACGGAGAGCTGAGGTGACCGCTCTTTACACGGAGAGCTGAGGTGGAAGACAGCACAGTAGAGACGAGGAGTAGTAGTCTCCCCTGCTGCTCACCTACACACGCTGGATTCCTTCTTGGCTGGCGTTGAAGTCTCTCTCTCTGTGTACTCGCCTAGTTGTGCTTGCGGGGGTTGAGCTGTGGTTCCTTGGTCCCGCCTCTCAACTGTCAATCGACTGGTGTGCGTGTGTACTCACCTAGTAACATGTGTAACATGTGTGTCTGTCTGTCTGGGTCTTCTATATATATTGTTCTTCCCATATCACACTCTTATCTTTTCCTTCACTGTCCTCCTCCATTCTTAATGTCCCCTCTTCTCTTTTCCCCTCCCTCCCTCCCTCCCTCCCTCTCCACTGCTCTCTCCGTCTCCCGCAGGGCACTAGGGAGCCTTCCCGTTGGGTCGGGCTGAGCTCTGGTCCCCCGGCACACACACACCGTGGTAGGAGGGCGGACAGCATCCTCTCATGTCTTCCGCTACATTCCTCATGTCTAAAGTTTTGTCCTCGGTACAGCTCCATCATCTTCACTTCTCCACCTCCCCCTCCCCCCCCCACACCTATCCTAACAGCAGCCACACCACAGGAGCACCCTCACAGCAGCACCCTCACAGCAGCACGCTCACAGCAGCACGCTCACAGGAGCACGCTCACAGGAGCACGCTCACAGGAGCACGCTCACAGGAGCACGCTCACAGGAGCACGCTCACAGGAGCACGCTCACAGGAGCACGCTCACAGGAGCACGCTCACAGGAGCACGCTCACAGGAGCACGCTCACAGGAGCACGCTCACAGGAGCACGCTCACAGGAGCACGCTCACAGGAGCACGCTCACAGGAGCACGCTCACAGGAGCACGCTCACAGGAGCACGCTCACAGGAGCACGCTCACAGGAGCACGCTCACAGGAGCACGCTCACAGGAGCACGCTCACAGGAGCACGCTCACAGGAGCACGCTCACAGGAGCACGCTCACAGGAGCACGCTCACAGGAGCACGCTCACAGGAGCACGCTCACAGGAGCACGCTCACAGGAGCACGCTCACAGGAGCACGCTCACAGGAGCACGCTCACAGGAGCACGCTCACAGGAGCACGCTCACAGGAGCACGCTCACAGGAGCACGCTCACAGGAGCACGCTCACAGGAGCACGCTCACAGGAGCACGCTCACAGGAGGACCCTCACAGGAGCACCCTCACAGCAGCACCCTCACAGGAGCACTCTCACAGGAGTAACCTCACAGGAACGGCTGAAGGATAGCTTGGATAGATCCGTGAGTGAGTTGGCGTGGGAATAAAATAGGGAACTCCTCTGTGGATTCTATTACTGTTATGTGGACCTTTTCTCCTACACGCTGCTCCCTTGCTCCTATCCCCTCCCCCCCCACACACACCCCACTCCTCATCCCCCCTACTGACCCCCGTCTCGTCCCCCCCCCCCACAATGGCGGACAATGGAGGGCCGCGACGCACGAGTGACCAAGGACCGTTTTGCCTGGTAATTGTTTCCATGTGACCAAGACGGTCCAGTAGTTAGTGCAGTGTCCAGCAGGGTGCTGTCTATGGTGCAGTTGTGCCCGTGTGTGGTGTGTGTGGTGGTGGTGGGGTGTGGGGATGTCTGGTGGTGGTGGGGTGTGGGTATGTCTGGTGGTGGGGTGTGGGTATGTGTGGTGGTGGTGGTGGGGTGTGGGTATGTGTGGTGGTGGTGGTGGGGTGTGGGTATGTGTGGTGGTGGTAGGGTGTGGGTATGTGTGGTGGAGGGGTGTGGGTATGTGTGGTGGAGGGGTGTGGGTATGTTTATATGTGGAGTGTCGTGGATGTCGTCTTCAGGAGGTGAGAACATAGAGGATGGAGGCGGATATTGGTGGGTGTGGAGGTGGATATTGGTGTGGATAGGTGGATGTAGCGATGGACACAGGCAGTGACAATAGATAGCACACAGTTCATAACACAAGGAATATTTAAATATTATGAATAAACTTACTAATTGTCTGTGACAGATAGACTGAGTACATATCCAGTGATGTCACATGCTAATATATGAACATTAGTTTTGACTCAACCTTCTGACCAAGATTAGCATAACAAATGATTTGTAACACATGTTATGAACGTCGCAAGATGGCTTAGTTTCTGGAAGTTATCTTAAGCTAGAATTGGTAAGTGAACACCATCTTCCTCAGCTTTCACTCGTGCCTGAAGAACTGAGGCCAAATCGTATACACAAGACAGACGGTTCGACAAATGTCTTTTCCTGTTAGCTTGGGTTGGGTAAGTTTAAATTGCCAAATTCGCCATAAGATCTTTTGTTGAGTCTTCTTGATAAATCTCAGTCATGGCTAGCCATACCTCGCTAGTGAGAGGCTTCATGGATGGTGCAGCCATATGTACTTGCGTGTGTGTGTGTGTGTGTGTGTGTGTGTGTGTGTGTGTGTGTGTGTGTGTGTGTGTGTGTGTGTGTGTGTGTGTGTGTGTGTGTGTATGGCACTACGGCTCAGGAATGATACACCATCACCTGTATACACCAGAATGACAAGAAGCATACCTGGGGCGAACCACCTCCAGGTCCGAGCTCTCCCATTGGTTGATACACTTAACTGGTGAGTCCTGATTGGCCTATATTCCTAGAGCTCATCTGATCACGAATTTCATTCAGCCCATCTAGAATACCTGACATATCCGGTGACCTTTCTCCTCGCTGAAAAATAATGAAATAACCAGATATTAACGAAACACCTGCCACAGTACTTCCAGACACCTGTAGCGGTACACATGTGATTACAGCACCTGGTAAACATAGGTACAGTATTGGCAAGCAGGACCGGCCAGAGTATAGGAAAATACAGCCCCGAGTGTTGAGAGTAGAGAGGCTTCAGGAAGCCCGCGATGGTCCTCATCAGGGCGTGGGAACACCAGCCTTAGGGAATGTTCGTCTCAAGCTGCCCCTAGCGCACACTCGCGTCTGCATCACAGCTGGGACAACACGGCTGGGACAACACGGCTGGGACAACACGGCTGGGACAACACGGCTGGGACAACACGGCTAGGACAAGACAACACGGCCATAGTCATAACATCATGACCAAAACAACACGGCCAACACACACATCGCTAGCTGGGCATACCCTGCCCCCCCCTCACCTACGGGGCATACCCTGCCCCCCCCCTCACCTGCGGGGCATACCCTGCCCCCCCCCTCACCTGCGGGGCATACCCTGCCCCCCCCTCACCTGCTGGGCATACCCTGCCCCCCCCTCACCTGCTGGGCATACCCTGCCCCCCCCTCACCTGCTGGGCATACCCTGCCCCCCCCCCCTCACCTGCTGGGCATACCCTGCCCCCCCTCACCTGCTGGGCATACCCTGCCCCCCCCTCACCTGCTGGGCATGCCCTGCCCCCCCCCCCTCACCTGCTGGGCATGCCCCCCCCCTCACCAGCTGGGCATACCCTGCCCCCCTCTCATCTGCTGGGCATACCCTGCCCCCCCTCACCAGCTGGGCATACCCCCCCCTCACCAGCTGGGCATACCCTGCCCCCCCCCTCACCTGCTGGGCATGCCCCCCCCCTCACCAGCTGGGCATGCCTGAGTGCCTGACGACAGCAGCTGGACAGTTAAGTGCCTGACCGCTGGCTGGCACGTTAAGCGTTTAGTCTGCGCCGTCTGCTGTCTGCAGTCTGCGTAGCGTATTAATGAGTTTTATTGGGTTGATGGCTTGGTCTGGCGCCCAGCTGGTGTCTGGGGCGCCAGGCACACACGGGTAGATAACGGTAGATAAGACTGATTATTTAACACCACTCGTATTAAATAATGTCTTTATCTACCCTGACAGCTTTCTTGAGGATTGTGATAATTATCTCTCCTTGCTCTTCTATCTTCCAGCCACTTGAGGTGAACTTCACGCAATCTTTCCTCATAACTCAAACTCGTAGTTCTGGAACTACTTCTGGAACCTCGTTTTCAGCTTGACAAGGTATGAACTCCAGGCTGGAGCCGCATATTCCTGGATTGGTCTGACATTTTTGGTGTACAAGGTTCTAAATGATTCCTTTCACAAATTGCTAAAGGCAGTTTTGATGTTAGCCAGCCTTGTATACGCCGCTGACATACTTCTTATATAGGCTTCAGGAGACAGATTCGGCGTGATATGAGGGACTAGATCCTCTCTGTCCGTTTCATGGTGGACTTCATCTCTCATTTGGTACCTTGTCTGGCCTCCTGTTCCCTTCCCCAAACTTCATTACTTTATATTTACTGAAGTTGAACTCTAGTAACCATTTGTTTCACCATTCCTTCAATTTATCCAGGTCAATCGACTTGAGAATGGTCCAGGACGGACCGAAACGTCGTCGTCCCTTCACCTTCTAGTGTGTGGTCTGGTCAACTTACTTTAGCCACGTTATTGTGACTCATCGCCTGCTTACCCAGGTCAACTTGTAGCCTCTTGTTATCTTCCTGTCTTAATCCTCCTCATAATTTTCTCATCAGCAAACATTGAGAGGAACGAGTCTATTTCCCCTGGGAGATCGTTTCCATAGAAGCTGGATAGAACCCCTGTGATTCTCTACTAATGATGTTTCGCCATTCTGAGACTTCACCCTTCACAGTGACCCACTGGCTTCTGTTGCTTAGGTACTCCCTTATTCATTGGAGTACCTTCCCTTTTACTCCTGCCTGCACCTAGTCTCTTATGGAGTACTGTGGCTTTCTGGCAATCCAAAAGTGTGCAGTCGTCCTACCCTTCTCTTTCTTGCCTAGTTTTTATCGTCTAGTCATAGAATTCTATTGAATCTGTGAGGCAAGATTTGATATCCCTGATCCTATACTGGTGATGTTACAAAAGTTCTTTATCACTAAATTTCCTACTAGTTTTTTTTCTCACAATCTTCTCCATCGCCTTGCGTGGTATGCAAGTTAGGGACACTGGCCAGTGTCCCTAACTTGCATACCACGTTCAGTGCCTCCTGTCTGATGCCTTGCATATCGGGACTACATTACTTCCCGTCTTCCAAATGTTTGGCAGTTCTCCTGTTAACAGTGACTTCTTATACAAGTCACTGTTAACAGGAGAAATTGTTGAGTGGCAGGCACAGTGCTCCTGCTCCTTCTTTTAGTATACGTGGCGAGATTCTGTCTGGGTCAACAGCTTTTGCCAAATCCCACTGAAGCAGTGTTGCGTTGGGGGCGTGGGCTGAGTTGGGGGCGTGGGCTGAGTTGGGGGCGTGGGCTGAGTTGGGGGCGTGGGCTGAGTTGGGGGCGTGGGCTGAGTTGGGGGCGTGGGCTGAGTTGGGGGCGTGGGCTGAGTTGGGGGCGTGGGCTGAGTTGGGGGCGTGGGCTGAGTTGGGGGCGTGGGCTGAGTTGGGGGCGTGGGCTGAGTTGGGGGCGTGGGCTGAGTTGGGGGCGTGGGCTGAGTTGGGGGCGTGGGCTGAGTTGGGGGCGTGGGCTGAGTTGGGGGCGTGGGCTGAGTTGGGGGCGTGGGCTGAGTTGGGGGCGTGGGCTGAGTTGGGGGCGTGGGCTGAGTTGGGGGCGTGGGCTGAGTTGGGGGCGTGGGCTGAGTTGGGGGCGTGGGCTGAGTTGGGGGCGTGGGCTGAGTTGGGGGCGTGGGCTGAGTTGGGGGCGTGGGCTGAGTTGGGCGTGTGGGCTGAGTTGGGCACGAATGAAACACAATCTGAATGGGATGAGGTGCTGGGGGTGGGGGGAGGGGGGGGGGAATGGCCCGACCTGTCGACATATTCGGCCATTAGGGTCAGAGGGAGTCTGGCGGACCCCGGCGTCTGCCTGGTAGGTGTGCTGCTTCCCTCCCTGGCAACCACTACCACCACCATTACAACGACCACCACCACCACCATAATGGTGGTAGTACACGTTGTGAACGCGTTCAGGCAGTCACAACGGTCCTGTCTACTGGCCATCCGGAAATCAGAAGCAGTTGATCAGAAGCAATCATTGGTCTAAAGAGAGCGACCATGAAGTCCAAGGAAGAGAAACAATCCATATTGCAAGGGTTCTCTCAGCTCTATCAAAGCTGAGAGAGGCTCTCAGCTCTATCAAAGCTAAGACGTCCGAGTTATTGAAGACGTTCAAGTTCCTTATGGTGACAACAATGGGGGGTATGTCTTTGGTCTCTGTTGACTTGGGCACATAACGCATTGCTCGAGTGCCAGACGTTTTCCCGGGTCGAGGTTCGAGTCCCCCCCCCCTCGGTCACATCCAGAAGCCTGGTTGACCAGGCCAGCAACTAGGAGGCCTGGTCGAAGAACGGGCCGCCGGGTCGTTGAGACCCGAAAACAAGGCGAGGTAACCAACCGGTGGTGCGTGAAGGCGGCTGGGCACCCACAGTACTCCACCCACAGTACTCCCACAGTACTGTGCTGAGTGAGGCGTGCCCTAGGTATACCTGCAGGAGGGCTGGCCTCGTCGGTCAGCTACAGCCCCTAGACTACGCCTTGATCTTATCAAGGCGAGGTTTACCACTGGTGTGGCACAACTGTAAACCTCTTAGGGGAGGGGGAGACTCGTCTTGTATGGTTGGCCACACTGTAGACTGTTTACCATCACCTTGGGACCCGCATTGGTCTGCGTCTTGCGTTGTTTTGCTATCTAACGCTCCGATAGCAATGGTCGTTATCCTGTAGAAGGTGGTTGGATCGTTATTGACGAAGTAGGGCGGAGGGTGGTAGGCAGATGCACTGATTTACTAAGTTGTGGGTGTTGGCGACGGTGGCATGTTTACATGGTGTGTGTGTGTGTGTGTGTGTACTCTCCTAGTTGTACTCACCTAGTTGTGTTTGCGGGGGTTGAGCTCTGGCTCTTTGGTCCCGCTTCTCAACCGTCAATCAACAGGTGTACAGATTCCTGAGCCTATTGGGCTCTATCATATCTACACTTGAAACTGTGTATGGAGTCAGCCTCCACCACATCACTTCCTAATGCATTCCATTTGTCAACCACTCTGACTGTGTGTGTGTGTGTGTGTGTGTGTGTACTCGCCTAATTGTACTCACCTAATTGTGCTTGCGGGGGTTGAGCTCTGGCTCTTTGGTCCCGCCTCTCAACCGTCAATCAAATGTGTGTGTGTGTGTGTGTGTGTGTATGTGTGTTTTACATATATATGATTGTTTCAAGCGCAAGCTAGACCTACATATGAATAAGTTTGAACATAACTAAAGAGCACGTCGTGGTTGTGGAGGGTCGAGGGTGTGTGTCCTGGGGCGCCTCACAGTAATACACGACCACTGGCTCTGTGACGCCCAAGTGTTTACAGAATAGTTATAACCGCTCTAGTATTTATTCCACCTCATCTCATACACCTCCGAGCTAATCTGACGTGATTCCCATACAATTTCAACTAAGTTTTAGTTTGGAGCCATCGTGGGTGAAGTAACTTGTCCCAATGTGGTGTGTCCATCCCGGACTGTGATGTCCCTGGGGTGTAGTGGGACTTGGTGTCCCAAGATGTCCCCCTAACTTCCTTTCCCCCTGTCCCCCGGGTCCCCCACGGTGTCCAGCGTGTCTAGGCCCGCTGCTGGTGTGACCAGAATGGTGACGACGACCCGACGGTAACGTAGACGACGACGACGACGACGACGATGGCGATAAAGACGTTCCACTCGGGGGTCTCTTGTAATGGCCTGGGATGATCTCATTGTAAGGCGGAGACGCCTAAGGGGCGGGGTGATGAATGGCCTCCAAACCTCTCCCGAGGAGCTAAGACGGTCTTAATCGCCGTGACGGGCGAGGGAGAGCACCCTGGGAGCACTGTGGGTGGAAGTACTGGAGGTGGGAGAAGTGGGAGGAGGCGGCGCGGTACGCCCACGTCCCCCCCCCCCCCCCACACACACACACCCGGTGCTGCTGGGGTACGAAACAGTGATGTAAACACTAGACTGTTCGAGCCCTGGAGACGAGTCTCCCGCCACTGACCCACTGACTGGGATCTTTCGTACGCGTTCCAGGCCGCCCACGGCTCCTGGTTCCCCCCCAGGCCGCCCACGGCTCCTGGTTCCCCCCCAGGCCGCCCACGGCTTCTGGTTCCCCCCCAGGCCGCCCACGGCTCCTGGTTCCCCCCCAGGCCGCCCACGGCTCCTGGTTCCCCCCCCAGGCCGCCCACGGCTCCTGGTTCCCCCCCAGGCCGCCCACGGCTTGTGGTCCCCCCTCTCCCCCAGGCCGCCCACACTCCGCCCTGGCCTTGACATTGAGAAGTGAAGCGTGGGTTGTGTGTGTGGGGGGGGGGGGAGGGGGTGTTTCCATGTTTGGGGGAAGACAATAGTCTCTCGCGGTGCCTGTTGAAGGGCTGTTTGGATTGGGGGGGGGGGTACTATTTGTGCCTGGTGACTCGAGCAGTTAGCTCTTGGACCCCGCCTTTCTAACCATCGGTTCTCTAATGTACTAGCTCTTGACCTATTTTCCTGTCATATCTACTACACCTATTTAAAACACCACACACACACACACACACACACACACACACACACACACACACACACACACACACAGCCTCTGGGGCCTCGTAGCCTGGTGGATAGCGCGCAGGATTCGTAATTCTGTGGCGCGGGTTCGATTCCCGCACGAGGCAGAAACAAATGGGCAAAGTTTCTTTCACCCTGAATGCCCCTGTTACCTAGCAGTAAATAGGTACCTGGGAGTTAGTCAGCTGTCACGGGCTGCTTCCTGGTGTGTGTGTGTGTGTGTGTGTGTGTGTGTGTGTGTGTGTGTGTGTGTATAGTGTGGGAAAAAAAAAAGTTAGTAAACAGTTGATTGACAGTTGAGAGGCGCGACCAAACCAAAGCTCAACCCCCGCAAGCACAACTAGGTGAGTACACACATTACCAGGATGTAGCCCGTACCAGGTGTCTAACTCCCGGTACCTATGTAGTGCTAGGTGAACAGATGGATCAGGAGACAGACACTCTGCCCATTTGTTTCTGCCTCGGTCTGGAATCGAATCCGGGCCCGTAGGACTGCGACCCACGAACGCTGTTTCAAAGCGTGCGTGCGTGCGTGTGCGTATGTGCTCATCTTTTTGTACTCTCGTATTCTTGCCTTCAGGATCGAGTTTTAGCTCCTGGCCCGCCGCTGGCTGTTTAAAGCAATGACTCCTGTCCTGTTTCCATATCATTCCCGATTGTCAAATTATCAATAGAGCTTGCTTCCACAGCCTTACAGGAATGCTCCTGTAGTTCATGCCATTTTCCTACTACTGTTATCTTGAGGTTATCTTGAGACCTCAAGATAACAGTAGTAGGAAAATGGCGTTACTTAAAAACTTTTCTAAAATCTGTGGCTCTCCTGAGTTTCCAGCTTCTAGCCATGTCCCCTTAGTTTTATTGGTAATCATTGTGAACATTATCTCTTTTTTTCCATTCTGTCAATCCCTCTGAGTATTTTATGTCTCTATCATGTTTTCTCACTTTTTCCCCTGCGTCGTCAGGTTTAGTTCCTTCAGTCTCTCTTCATATCCTATCCCTCACAGTGTTGGGACGAGCCTCGTCACTAACTTCTGAACCTTTTCGAGTTTCTTTGTGTGTTCATTTAGGTGGGGGCTGCATACTATAAGACTGGTCTCACGTAGGCGGTGTACAGCGATCTTAGTGCCTCCTTATTTAGATTCCTGAGTGATGTTCTAAGTTTTGCTAGTGCAGAGTACTCTTCCCTTTACTTACTCCTACTGTCTGCCTCCTTGGAGTCAGGAGGTAGGAGCCTCTTAAGTAACTCTTACCCATGTTAGGGCTCTGCCGGTTACTCCCGCCTGCCTCTCAAGTTTGTATAGTAATGTCTTGTGAGGTACTGTACCAAAGACTTTTTGGTGGTCCAGAAATAAGCAGTCTGCCCATCCTTCTCTGTCCTGCCTTATCCTTCTTATATTATAATATGACTCGGTAGGTGAGGTAGGCAGGATTTCCCTGCCCTAAAGCCTTGTTGGTGACTGTTTACATAATTTTTTTTGGTGTGCGCGCGCGCGCGCGTGTGTGTGTGGTAATGGCCTCGTGAGTAACCAGAGCCGTGGTCCATTAGTTAATGAATTACCTGTATAATAATGATTACCCCTGTGTGTACTCACCTAGTTGTGCTTGCAGGGGGTTGAGCTCTGGCTCTTTGGTCCCGCCTCTCAACTGTCAATCACGCGTATGTGTGTTCACGTCTCTTGCCGGTCGAATTACGTTGGCGCCACCAGTTTGGTGAAAGTACTCCCGGTACTGTTGTCAGTACTGGAGTCATTGTTTACCCAGTAGCACGGGCTTGTCTGCGATACTACTAGTTACCCACTGGCTCCTTACCTACTAGTTGTGAGCACAATAACGTGAGTGCCTTAGCGTGTGCTTGATAAGTCAATCAAATCAAAGGTTGTTCATAGCCTCAGCTCTGGTGACTTGACATGGGTTTAAAATTGGTACTACACGCTCACGTTGGGGTGGCAGGGGGTGGGGTGGCAGGGGTGGCAAGGGTGGCAAGGGTGGTGGCAAGGGTGCAGCTCCTCAATTGGGAGATGTGTCTGAGTGTTGGTGTTCGTCTTAGTGTTGAGATGTGTTGCTTCACAGCTTCTGTTTGTACTATGATATTGAACCATTTGTACAATTTCGTGATGCTATACTGGTTTTTTTTCTCTGTCTACTACATGTATTACACACACACGCACACACACACACACACACACACACACACACACACACACACACACACACACACACACACACACACACACACACACACACACACACACACACCGGTCCACTAGACACGCTGTGTTCAACTACTGTATTTGTGTACAAGTAATATGAGTTAATATTAATGACAGCCTTCTCTCTCCCCTCTCCCCAGGTGAGCGTGGCGGCTGCCATCTTGAGTGTCCAGGAGTGTGAGATACCCGGTTATTGTTCACACATCTTTGACGTCTTCACATGTTTTATATCATTCCATTCTCTTTATTCTCTCTTTCTATTTTCTCATTATACACCATACACTTGGGCTGGGGTTCGATCCCGCAATGATCCTACTTAAGCACCCGCTCCTTCACGCTATCCTAGCTCCTTATTCAAATGTCGTGGCTCCAGGTCCTCATATGCCAGCTCCTGGGTAAGATAACTAGAGGTGTGAGGCACTCACAAGGTAGCCATTCAGGTGACGAAGTTACCTATACACAAAATGTAATGGTGGTTGTGACAGCTGAGGAGAGTGAGTGCGGTGAGTGACGAGAGTGAGTCAATGAAGGCGGTGAGTGACTAGAGTGAGGACCCCAATAAGTGGACCAGGAACTGGTGCTCAACAAGAGAGTGTGTACACACAAGCAGGTACACCCAATTACTGCTGAGAGAATAGGAGCAAAGAGTGACGGATTGAGTAGGTGACGGTGCCAGGTGCCAGTGGTGGTGTCGTAGGGTGAGTGCCATCACCGTGGTGGTGTCAACACCCTCCCCCCCCCCTTCCCCACCCCCCCCCCCCAGACGCTAATCGCCAGACGCCTTCAGATAGAGTATTTCCTACCGGGTGAGAGCGGTGCCTCTTCTGTAGCATTCTGCGTGTTTAGATCTGTACTTCAAGGCGGTGTGGAATGCTGAGGGAGGAGATGGTTGTTGGTGGTGGTGGATGGTGGTAGTGGTGGTGGTTGGTAGTGGCAGACAGGGAGCTGGTTATCGTGTAGTTGGAGCTGATCTGTTGTCCCTGGTGGTTAGCGTCTAATGATGCGCTAACCACCACCAAATTGCCTTGTTAGCCAGATCGTATGCAAATATTTGTTTATGGGCGTCGCCCTCAGGCGGAGGGTAAGAGGAGGTGGTGGTGGTGGTGACGAGCGACGTGGTGGTGGGGGTTGGTTGTGGTAGTTGGTGGTGCTGGTTGGTGGTGCTGGTTGGTGGTGCTGGTTGGTGGTGCTGGTTGGTGGTGCTGGTTGGTGGTGCTGGTTGGTGGTGGTTGGGTAGTTGGTGGTGCTGGTTGGTGGTGGTTGGGTAGTTGGTGGTAGCTGTTACGGAGCTGCTTCCTGGGTATGTGTGTGGGGGGGGGGAACAATTAGTAGTTAATAACAGTTGATTGACAGTTGAGAGGCGGGCCGAAAGAGCAGAGCTCAACCCCCGCAAACACAACAACTAGGTGAGTAAAACTGAGTACACACACACACACACACACACACACACACACATACCGTATACCACATATGTCAGGCCAATCCTGGAGTATGCAGCCCCAGCATGGAGTCCATATCTAGTCAAGGATAAGACTAAACTGGAAAAGGTTCAAAGGTTTGCCACCAGACTAGTACCCGAGCTGAGAGGTATGAGCTACGAGGAGAGACTACGGGAATTAAACCTCACTTCGCTGGAAGACAGAAGAGTTAGGGGGGGACATGATCACCACATTCAAGATTCTGAAGGGAATTGATAGGGTAGATAAAGACAGTCTATTTAACACAAGGGGAACACGCACAAGGGGACACAGGTGGAAACTGAGTGCCCAAATGAGCCACAGAGATATTAGAAAGAACTTTTTTAGTGTCAGAGTGGTTGACAAATGGAATGCATTAGGGGGTGATGTGGTGGAGGCTCACTCCATACACAGTTTCAAGTGTAGATATGACAGAGCCCAGTAGGCTCAGGAATCTGTACACCTGTTGATTGACGGTTGAGAGGCGGGACCAAAGAGCCAGAGCTCAACCCCCGCAAACACAACTAGGTGAGTACAACTAGGTGAGCACACACACACACACACACACACACACACACACACACACACACACACACACACACACACCACGAGCGTAGCTCTCATCCTGTAACTACACTTAGGTAATTACACACACACACACACACACACACACACACACACACACACACACACACACACACACACACACACACACACACACACACACACACACATGACCATGTCGTAGCTCAGTCGATTAAGGCAGCGTCTGGGATGCTCTCGGACGTAGGTTCGAATCCTCGTCACGGCCCTAGTGGATTTGTTTCTCATGTAGCAGAGATCAGATCAGAATAGCAGAATGCAGATCTCATGTAGCAGAAATCAGAGATCTGATTTCAATGGGATTTAATACGCTTGTCGATAAGCCATCTCTTTGTGACAGTAATTGTTTCATGTCTGCAAATATCCAGTCAGGAGTCTGTCTGTTGAGTCTGTCTCTGTCTCTGTCTCTCTCTCTGTCTCTGTCTCTCTCTCTGTCTCTGTCTCTGTCTCTGTCTCTCTCTCTCTCTCTCTCTCTCTCTCTCTCTCTCTCTCTCTCTGCTCTCTGCTCTCTCTGTCTCTCTCTTTAAAAAATTTAACCCTGTCGTAGCTCAGTCGATTAAGGCAGTGTCTGGGATGCTCCCGGACGCAGGTTCGAATCCTCGTCACGGCCCTTGTGGATTTGATCATTTATTTAACAAGTTAAGTGAGAAGGTGGTGGAGGCCAAGACCGTCAGTAGTTTCAAAGCGTTATATGACAAAGAGTGCTGGGAAGACGGGACACCACGAGCGTAGCTCTCATCCTGTAACTACACTTAGGTAATTACACTTAGGTAATTACACCACCGCCGCTGTGTCTCAGGAGACGAAGATGTGTCCTCAGACCCTGAGGAGGAGTGGGGGGGGGGGGGCGGGGAGCCAGTCACCTGCTGGCCTCTGGGATCACATCACACAAATTTGCACCGCCCTTTAAATTACACCTGAGGACACCTGTATCATTACATGTAGCCCTTCATTATCTCCACCTGGTGAGGCTTGGCCGGGATACAGGCTTGGCCGGGATACAGGCTTGGCCGGGATACAGGCTTGGCCGGGATGAAGGCTTGGCCGGGATACAGGCTTGGCCGGGATACAGGCTTGGCCGGGATACAGGCTTGGCCGGGATACAGGCTTGGCCGGGATACAGGCTTGGCCGGGATACAGGCTTGGCCGGGATACAGGCTTTGCCAGAACGACCCAATTATACAGAGGTGAAAGGAGATAAATTCACCGTGATACAGGGACAGGCAAGAGCAGGCATGGATACCTGTAGTTACAGGGTGAGAGAGGGAGAGGCTGATGGAGGCTGAGGGAGAAAGAAGGAGAGAGAGAGAGGGAGAGAGAGAGGGAGAGAGAGAGGGAGGGAGGGAGGGAGGGGGGGAGAGAGAGAGAGAGAGAGAGAGAGAGAGAGAGAGAGAGAGAGAGAGAGAGAGAGAGAGAGAGAGAGAGAGAGAGAGAGAGAGAGATAATAATCCCATAATAGTCTACATGTAAGCTGGCCAATGACCCCTTGTCATAAGCAGAGATAAGTAATAACGATTATAACGTTATATATCAAGTTATATATCAAGTTATAACGATATTGTATTTTAAATCATTTGTTTAAAATATAAAGTGTTTGCTGAAAATGTTTTCCTTGACTGTGGTTTTCCGTAAACGGAATTCTCGGGCACACTCAAATAGTTACCGAATTCCATATTTCACATTATTGTCAATATAATAAATATAACCTAACCAAACCTTAACCATAGATAGAAAGAGTAGATAACAGCACTAATTACGGTGGCGTTCCCAATCCAATCCCTTGAGCGGATCTCTTCCCAGGGTGAGAAGTTGTTGTTATAGATTCAGCTACTCAGAAGGAAGTGTCCATGTAGCACGGGCTATGGTGAGCCCGTAAGAACCAGAGTGAGGGAGGGAGGGAGGGATATGGTGAGCCCGTAAGAACCGGAGGGAGGGAGGGATGGATATGGTGAGAATTGAAGGGAAGTGAGGTGTACAACGCATACTTTCTGGCGTCTAGTTGAAGTAACACGCTAAGTAGACGAGTTGATGGTCATACGGTATATTTCTGACAAGTCGGTGTATACCGTATATTCTGAGAGGTCGTTATATACCGTATATTCGGAGAGGTCGTTGTTTTTTGTTGTGGCAACAACATTGTTCTTAGCTGCGGTAGTTAGTGCTCACCGTATCCACCGGAGGAGACGTCTGGGATCTTTTTCACGGAGTAAATCCATGTTACACTCTACTCTTTAGTGCACCATAACCCCCCCCCCCCGATGTGTGTAGGAAAAGGAGCAGGAACAGTAGCAGCAGAAAAAGTAGCAGCAGGAACAGGAAAAGTAGCAGCAATAGGAATAGTAGCAGCAGCAGCAACAACAGTAGCAGCAACAGTAGCATCAGCAGCAGCAACAGGAAAAGTAGCAGCAACAGGAACAGTAGCAGTAGCTGCAACAAGAACATTAGCAGCAACAGTAGCATTAGCAACAGTAGCAGCAACAGTAGCAGAAGTGGTAGTAACAGTAGTAGCAGTAGTGAGGGCGTTACGTTACCCCACAGATGGTTCCGTAAGATAGCTACTTGGTGTGAGTGATAAGAGGTTGGGGTGGTTAAGAGGTTGGGGTGGTTAAGAGGTTGGGGTGGTTAAGAGGTTGGGGTGGTTAAGAGGTTGGGCGGAAGAGAGGGGGCGAGATGTGGCATCCCCCCCATTACACATCCTTATACTGGAGTGTCCTGGAACTCCCTCACACGCTTCAGTACTCCTCACATGTGACACACACAGTGTATGTACAAGTGTGTGTGTGTGCCGGCGGGTTGCACGGACCAAGGCAGCCCCAACATGGGTCTGGATAGATTTCTCCTTTGTCTTAAAGCCGGTGTTGAGGTCTTCTGAGTGCCAACTGACCGTTCCCGCCTCGTGACGTCATCAGGCCACCATGGACACACTTCGCGGTGCCGTGTATGATTCTGAAACTTGAATAGCCAATTTGAAGTTATACTATTTTTGGGCGGTGTTTTGAGAGTAGGTGTTGGTTGCTCTTAAGTTGACGTAAATTTTGTAATTCATTACATGCGGTTTTGTGATTAGGATTCAAACTACAATTATGTTTGGAAATATGTTTATCCTGTTAATGTATATATATATACACGTATGTTCAGGTATTGTGAAGGAAAACAAGCTAAAAGGAAGAAATAATATAAAATGAATTGGTGCATATTAAATTTAATATAATTCAAAAAGTTTACCGCGGTAATGGCTTTAATATGCCACAGCCGCGGCGTGTTGACCAGAGCGTGGTGGCCTGGCGGGCTTCCAGGCGGCAAGTTTGAAAGAGCGAGTCTGGTGTCAGTGTAGCCCGAGTCGCGCTGCTGGAAGGGTCTTGGGACGCTCTTGTGTGTGCGGTCCGCCTCACACCATAAGAAGACTTCGTGGGTTTTTTGCCCCCGTCGAAATTAGTTTGTCTCGGTTACTTACCCATGAGAATATGAGTCGAGGAATATGTAGGACAGAAATATTTATAAAGCAATCCATTGGAAAGTTTTCCTAGATCAGTGCCATGAGGAATTTCCCGTGACAGTGTGATATAAATGAATCATTGTGACCACACACACACACAGCTAATTACTGCAAGTGTTTATTGTGAATAAGGACGTCAATTACGACAAGGTTAACGTCAGTAGCTTAGGAGTGTGTCTTTGAGTGCCTTAGAGGGCCTTTGAGTGCCTTAGCGAGCGGTGAGTGTCTGAAGGAGTGCCTGACCACGTGATCCTCCAACCGTGCTAGAGAAGGACTCCAGCGGGTGCCAGCGACGGGTCGTGGTGCTGGCAAGGTGGTCGAAGTTGTGG